>NW_016803195.1:492180-652180 GCF_001698545.2 Rhinopithecus bieti
ATAAATAAATAAATAAAAAAAAAGACAGCCTGGGCATGGTGGCTCATGGCTGTAATCCCAGCATTTGGGAGGCCAAGGTGAGTAGATTGCTTGAGCCCAGGAGTTCAAGACCAGCTTGGGCAACATGGTGAAACCCCATCTCTACTAAAAATATGAAAACAACTAGCTGGGCATGGTGATGCACTCCTGTAGTCCCAGTTACTCATGAGGCTGAGGCGAGAGGATCACCTGAGCCTAGGAGGTCGAGGCTACAGTGAGCCAAGATCATGCCAATGCACTCCAACCTGGGTGATAGAGCAAGGCCCTATTCCAAAAAAAAAAAAAAAGAGAAAAGGCAAACTTTTGGGGAGGATAAGGTAAGAAACTCTGTCGTCTCAAATACTCTATTTGCTGGGACTATTCCTGCAGTGATGAGACCATTTCTCTTTGACATATGGCAGGGTAGCCCTCCAAATGCCCTGGATTCATTTCAATTCCCCTCATGTCTGAACACGCATGAGTCCTTTCTTTATGGACCCTCCACTCACCCTGTTACCATAGAAACTACTACCTGTGTCAGCACCTCAGAGAGGGTAGGAAGGAGGCATGAGCCGCCGTCATAGCAACATGCATCTCCACAGCAGCAGCCCACGCTACGTGCCATTGTGTCTCCAAAGAAGAGGAATGGTTCTTGGGGATACCCGAATACTTTCCCCAGTCTGGGAAGAGACAGCTCAATAACTTGACCCTTGCCAGTAATTCTGGCAGCTCTGTCTGGGATGGAATAATCAGAAAGTTCATTTTCAAATGTTAAGATGACCATATAGGCCAGAATGCATTGGAAGCCATAAGACCAGCAAGGCTGCCTGTCATTGTTGAAAGGGTTCAGGTGTTCATACTGATGTTTATGCTAACATTGTGCTCACGTGACTAATACACACAGCATTGCAGTTAAGAGCATAAGCCCAGAAACCTGACTCCCTGGATTGGAATTCTGGCTTTGCCACTAACTGGCTGTGTCACTGTATGAGTCCATCTTCACATTGCTATAAAGACATACCTGAGACTGGGTGATTTACAAAGAAGTGAGGTTTCTTTATAAGTTGGCTCACAGTTCCACAGGTTGTACAGGAAGCATGGCAGCATCTTCTTCTGGGGAGCCCTCAGGAAACTTACAATCATGGCAGCAGGCAACGGGGATCCAGGCGTTTTACTTGGTGGAGCAGGAGCAAGGGGCGGGAGGAGGGTGCCACTCACTTTTAAAACAACCAGATCTTGTGATAACTCACTCTCTCACTATCATGAGAACAGCAGTGAGGGGAAGGTGCTAACCCATTCATGAGAATTCCACCCCCATGAGCCAATCACCTCCCATCAGGGCCAACCTCCAACACTGGGGATTACAATTTGACATGACATTTGGGCAGGGACGCAGATCCAAACCACATCAGTCACTTTGGATAAGTCAACTTTGTGCCTCACTTTTCTTATCTGTAAAATGATGATAATCATAATCATCCCTGCCTTACAGGGTTATTGTGAGAACCAAGTCACCAAATTAATGAAAAGCTCTAAATCCATCCTACAGTTACCCCCCGCCCAGTAGATGCTAACTGTTATGACGATCACTAACAATAGTGAGAACGAATGAGTGCTAATTTATGCCAAGCACTGTGCTAAGCACTTCACTTGAAGTGTGGGCTTTAGTTCTTGCAGTCACCCCCAAGAGGAGGTGCCGTTGTTCTGCACTAGTGTGCAGATGAGGAACTGGGTAAAAGCACCCCTAAGGGAGCAAAAATTGGCTCCTGGTTGGGGGGTGGTAAATGCAAGAAAATCACTCTTTTTATGGATAAAGCACAGAGAGACATATAGTCCATAAATGACTGTACAGTGGAGTTGCGCTATTAATATCTCATGAGCAGGGGGAGGTGGAAGGCAATAGGGGAAAAATGTCTGCAAAGCCTCTTTAGGAAGGTGATGATGAAAACACAGTTGAGAAATTGGAAATCAGATGGAAGGTTTGGGAAGCCAAATTGCAGGCAGATCCATCCCCAGCCCATACCCCATGCAGGTAATCAAGGCTAGAACTTCTAAACTAGCATCCTTTCACCCCACCCCAAGATCAAGAACTGGCAGGGAGAACCATACCTTCCATGGTGACCTTGGAAGAAATGAGCCCAACATCTAGGAAATTACTTTGAACTTAGAAGAAAGGCTCCATGCAGACCCAGAGGGTGGTTGTTATTCTTGACACCGATGGTGCAGTCCCAGATTGTCCTGGGAATCAAGTCCCAAGCTCTTCTTTGGCCTGTGAAAGAACAGGGGAGCACAGACCTGGGGGACAGAGCCTATAGATGCCTACCCTGCTCTCTGTGAGAAGCTGAGAGACTGCTAACGGCACAGGCAAGTTGAGGTTTTGGTTAGCCTTCAGATGTCTGGGGAAAGGCTGACAGGGCTAAATCCTCCTGGAAACACTTTCCAAAGGACTGAAAGCTTTTCCATCCCTGTCCCCTTAGCTGCTAACCTCTGGGCATTGAGCTTCTAATTGGAGGAAGGGGTACTCTGAGGGCTGGCAGGCTGCAGCCATAAAATGGGAAACTCCACTGGAGCTGCAATGATGATCCCAGAATGACTAACTCCTGCCACCCCACCCCCATATATGTGAACAAAACCATCCAGCAAAAGTAAAAATCAACCAGGAACTTACTCACAGGCAACATTTTACAATATGCTCAGCCATTTTATATCCATCATAGCCGTGAGACATCATTGCCATCAATATTATTATAATTAGAAAAGTCAGGGAAGAGGGACGGCAGAACCTCAGCTCAAAACAGCTAGGGGTTTTTCTCCAGAGGGACCCTGTAGAATAGAGACTTTCAAACTGTTTTTGGTTGTGACTAAACTTGAAGATACATTTTATGTTGTAAACAGGTACATGTACATGTGTATATGTCAAACCAAATAAAAGTATTCTGAAATAATACTTGTCCTTCATGTGAACCATGCGCTTCGATGTTTTCTATGATAGTTGAGGGTAGACTATTTTTAAGGTGCTCATGATCCACTAAAATGATTTCATGGGTCACAAGTCTAGATTCAAACCACACTGTCAAAGAACACCAGTTACTCCCTAAGACAGTGAGACCCAGGAGGAAAGAATCTGCATTCTGTGGTCAGACCTCCGTGGTCCAAGCTCCAACATTAACAGTCACTGCTATGGAGATTTCAGCCAAGCTCTTCACTTCTCCAATCCAGATGTTCCTTACTAGCTAGATGAGAATAATATGTGTAGGGCCCAGCCCCCAAAGACTGCTTTGAACGTGCAGTGAAATAATGCCTATGAGGCACTTAGCACATGCTTGACATACAGAAAGCAGCCACTGCATGGTTATTGTCATCACTATTACTGCTGCTATTGTGGTTGTGTTGCCTTTAAAGAATATAAAAGGTGGCATGTGCACCAAATTGTGGTCATTTGGGAGCTCAAGCCTGGATAAAGTGGAGGTAGAAATAAAGCCAAGCCCAAAGAGAGAGGAAGGTGTGCCCCAGTAAAAAGCAAGAACAAGGAAAGCATCTAGATGAAGAGAGACATGATGAGGAGCCCCAGGGTGGATGAATGGAAGGGGTTGTTATCCCCACCACAAGGCTGTGTGTGTGCGTGTGTGTGTGTGTGTGTGTGTGTGTGTAAGAAAGACAGAGAAAGAGAGAGGAGAGAGAGCAGAGAGAGAGGTGAGTGTGTGACTGAGGGAAATATTTGGCCTCAGAAATCCCTCACATACAAAATATTTTTCTTTTGTTGCAGGAGTCCCGGGCCTGTTTGTTTGTAGATGGCAGCAAGTTGCAAAACAAATTCCAGAAGAGACTGCTATGGCCCAGGCAAAGCTGGACGCTCGTAATGCACTAATCAAAAATTATACACTTCGTTTTCTGACCGCCAACTCCTGTCCAAAGATGATCTTAAATACGGTTCTGGGCACACAGCTTGCCTGACCCCTGACTCACAGGCTGTGTTTACTGAGCAGCCGAAATTGTTGGTAAACCCGCAAAAATAGCCCAGTTTGACCTGCAAATCACTGCATTCAGGCCAGAAGCTGCATGCCAGGCCCTTGCCTCTGCCCTCACCCCACAGGACAGACAGCCCAGGTGCTCCTAGGAGCCAGGCTGTCAGGGACAGAGAGTGCGAGTGTGCATGCATGGGTGTGCATGTGTGAATGCATGTGTGTACATGTGCTCTCACACGCCCACGAGAAAAGAACAGCAAAAACAAATGGCTCCCAGGAGCAGTGAAGGAGGAGGTTGTTTTTCACTGAGTGACGTGTTTGCTGCTTGTACCTGAGGCACAGGACTGGGAAGGAAGAACCGAAAATCCCAATGATCATCGTCATCATACTAATATAAAAAGGACCAGCATTTGTTGAGTAATTATTTGGAGCCAGGCACGGTGCTAAACTCTTTAATTGAAAAACGCATTTACTCTTTCCAACAACTGTATGAGACAGCTGCTACTATCACTCCCACTTTACAGAAGAGGAATCTGGGGCTCAGAGAAGTTGAGCAACCAGCCCAAGGTCAAGCACCTGGTCAGTGGCCAAGCAAGGATTTGGACAATTTGACTGAAAGCATTGTCTTCAGGGAGACAGCCAACAGATGCATTTTCCATCTGGGAGAAGTTGGTTTTTCTGAACTGGGCTCAGAGCTGTTCCCGGTTCCATTTTTTTTTTTTTTTTTCCGAGACGGTGTCTCGCTCTGTCACCCAGGCTGGAGTGCAGTGGCCGTATCTCAGCTCACTGCAAGCTCTGCCTCCCGGGTTCACGCCATTCTCCTGCCTCAGCCTCCCGAGTAGCTGGGACTACAGGCGCCTGCCATCTCACCTGGCTAGTTTTTTTTTTTTTTTTTTGTATTTTAGTAGAGACGGGGTTTCACCGCGTTAGCCAGGATGGTCTCGATCTCCTGACCTCGTAATCTGCCCGTCTCGGCCTCCCAAAGTGCTGGGATTACAGGCTTGAGCCACCGTGCCCGGCCCCCGGTTCCATCTTGAGATGCAAAGAGGTTGTTGACACCTTCAGGCAGGTTCCAGTGGTGGGGCAGGCAGGGAGGAGAGCCAACAGAGCTTGCTAGAATGCTGTCCTTCCAATACACACAAACAGGACAATAACTGAGCTGGAATGGCTCTTTGGCTTCTCAGACAGGGACAAAATTGAGACCCAGAAAGGAAAAGTCACTTGTTCAGGGGCACACAGCAAGGAAGTGGCTGAGCCAAGATGAGAATTTACGTTGACTCCCAGTCATTCTAGACTCCCAGTCATTCTAGACTCCCAGCCTAGAATGTTCCCGGCAGCATAACAAACATGGATTAAGTACATATTATCCACAAGAAGCTGTGCTAAGTATGTGGTATTAACTCAGTTATTTCTCAAAACAATCTGATGTGTCCTATTATGATCCCTATTTTACAGAGGGGGAAACGATAGCACAGAGAGGTTAAGCAACTTTCTCGAGATGGCACAGCCAGGAAATGTGCTATGTCCTTCAAGGCCAAAATAGGAGCTGTTGTCCTACCCTGTTACCCTCCCATCTCGTTTGTCCACAGCTGCCTGGTCTCTCCCTACCCCTACCTGCTTCCTGGAGAAACCACATGGTTCTCTCCTGGCCTGATCTCAAGAAGTTTGGGTTGAAGGTGTGGACTGGGTGTAGAAGGAAGCCCAGAAGACTCTAAACAGAAGCAGTTGTCCCCATTCCTCATCACGCTGTGTAATGCTGACCACCCAGTGTTCCATTTTGAATCTGGTGTCACCTGAGATGGAAAAGGCTTTTGTTTAACTTGGGTTATCTGGGTGGCAGTCGTATTTTTTTAACTTCACCCTACCCTTTTTTATAGCTGTAGATAATCTTTCTTTCTGTAGATAGGCCCAGAAATGTAACCGCATTTATGAGTCAGGCTTTGCACACAGTCATCGCTCAGAAGGCAGAGACAGAGCAGTAACTCATGGAGTGGGCATGGCACCCCCGTGGGCTCAATTTTTTCTCCCCAGAGCTCATGGAGTGGAGGGTAGGTGAAGGTGACACCTTCAAGAGGGGAATAGAAGATGAGATTTTAGCCCAGGTACAAGGAGAGCAAAAACAGAACAAGAAGTAGTGTGTGGAGGCTGAAGATGGACCTGAAAGAGGTGTTTAATGATGTCTCACCTACCTCAGTGTTTGACTTGCCCAGTGCAGGAGACAGAAGCAAAACGTTCCTTCGGGCCTCAAGCTCTGGAGACAGACAATTGAGCTAAAATCATGATGATTAACTTACTAGCCATGCTACTCTGAGCAAGTGACTTAGCTTCTCTAGGTCTCCATTCTCTCAGCTACAAAATGCGGATATTAAAAACACACCATGAGATTATTACAAAGATATGTAACTTGAACATGGTGCCTGGTCCACCAGGAGTATTAAAAAATGTTAGGTGTTATTTGCACATATGTGGATGAGATTCAGAACATCATGCTGAGTGAAAGAAGCCAGACACAAAGCAGGGCATTGGTTTCAAGTTCTAGAAGAGGCAAAACTAGTCTATGGTAAAAGAAATCACAACAGTGGTTATCACCGAGGTGGGAGATGGGGAGGGGTTGACTAGGAAGGGGTACAAAGGATCTCCCTGGGGTGATGGTACTGTTCTGTCTTGATAGAGGTGTGCATGCATTGAACTGCATGCTTAAGATCTGTAAATGTTACTATACATAAATTATACTCCCATTAAAAATTATCAGAAAAAAACCACAATTATTATTCTATTTATGCTTAACATTTTGTGTCCCAGTATAACATCCTTTTTTTGCTTTAAATAAACAACAGAGAAAAAAAAAGAAATAAAGAAAACAAATTTATTTCTCACGGTTCTAGAGGTTGGGAAGTCCAAGATCAGGGTACCAGCATTTGGCTTCTGGTGAGGGCCTTCTTGCTGTGTGATCCAGAGGGAAGGAGTGCTATGCCCTCTTGTGGCAGAAGGCAGAAGGGCAAGAGAGCCAGGGCTGTATGAAGCCTCTTTTGTAGGGGGCTTAATCTCATTCATGAGGAGACCATTGTGACCTAATCACCTCTTAAGGGCTCTACTTCTTCATATCTTTACATGGCAATTCAGTTTTTGGAGGGGACACATTCAAGCCATAGTAAACAGTGTGCTCAGAGAGTAGAGAACATGGAGGGAGAGGCTAGCAGGACTGTGTTGTCCTGGAGGCAATGTGGCACTTTACAAGGTATGTGGATAAATAATGCTCAGAGTTGCATCTCAGAAAACTAATGTAGGAGCACAGAGGATTGATTGGAAAGGGAAAGACTGGGGTGTGTAACAGTCCAGGGAAAAGATGGTGATGGCCTGGACAGAGTGTTTTCCTCACTTCCCATGCGGCCAACACAGACCCCCTCTGATCACCTGGGCACATCCCTGGCACCTATTTAATCTAACTCACACTCACATGACCAGAACAGAGTGCAGCTTGAATTCTCAGACTTCCTACACTGGACTCCCAGATCCTAAAAGGGAGACCTGAAGCATGGCCCATACTCACAAATGTGTTGTTGAATGAGCATGAACCAGTGAATGGGTGAGTGAATGTATGTCATGCACACATGCACCAGGAAGCATAGATAAGAGACACATCTGAAGAGTAAGGTGGCCTAGAGGTATGTTACAGACCAAGTCTGGGTCTATGCACAGAACTGCCTGATCCCAAAAAGACCAATAGTGTCTAGCCTTTAGTGGGAACCTACTCTACACATGTACACAAATTCTACTTAAATTCCCCCAGAATAGGTATATGTTTTATTTCTGGTGGAATATTGGAGAGCATCTCCTAACCCCACATTTCCCTGAGGCGGAAATCAGTCCAAAGCTCATATCTAATACATGAATAAATGAGCTCATTCATTCTTTGCTCACAAGTAACTGGGACTAGAGAAGTGTGCCACCACACCCGGTTAATTAAAAAAAATTTTTTTTTTTTAGAGACAGGGTCTCACTATGTTGTCCAGGCTGGTCCCAAACTCCTGGCCTCAAATGATCCTCCTGTCTCAGTCGTTCCTTTTTAAAGGCATCCTCAATTAGTTTCAAAAATCCTCTTCTTATCTATTTTGCTGTTAAAGAAAATCCAATTTCCTAATGAGGAATCCTTCAGTCATGGACACCAAGCTAGATTAAACATAAAGAGGTATGCATTGACTCTCTTAGTTGGAAAGTCCAGGGATAGTTTGGCTTCAGGAACAACTGGATTCAGAGGCTCCCTCCATCTCCCAACCTGCTTTCCGTCACATTGTCCTCATCCTCGGGGAGCTTTCCTCAGCATAGTGGCCAGAGGGCTATTGTGGCTGTGGACTTACCAACCAGCAGGTCAGCACAAGAGTGGGGGCCTCTTTGCAGGGTGCTTTTGTAAAACTCTAGGGTTGATTGATGAGTCCTCTTGGATGGAGAATGAGAGAAGGGTTTTCTAAAGAGCCATCAGTCAAAAATGGTGTCGTTTCAGGAGGTATTTTTATTGTTGTGGCTGCCGATCTTGTTATCAAACCCTCCAACCAGTACAAGTAAATGAATGGATTGAACTGTAATTGAGAACGAACCCGAACAAAATTGAATAAATTTCAAATCATCAGTGGTCTTTTTAGGTGAGGCAATACTTGAACTGTCCTAAGCTCCAAGCTAAGACTCAAAGGACACTCGTTTCTTATTGGTGTCTCTGCTGCCTCGTTTCTCTGTCCCGATGTCTCTTCTCCAGTCATGCACTACCTTCAGTTGTTTGGAGACCCTCATTTGGGGGCCAAAATAACTTATTGCAGTTTTGACACCAGATAAGTTTTACTCTCTTTTCCTCCTAAGACAAGATACATATTGCATACCCTAAAGATATTTTCACCCTTAAAAAGTCTCTCTAGGTTCAATTCTGATTGTCTTCCCCCTGCTCACTGGGTATAGTTGCTTTCACTTCTCCTGATGAGTGTGACAAGTGTGTGACCTCAGGCTGTCATTAATTTCTCTAAAAAGGGGAAGACTTTATCTTTCCAGCCTGCCTCATGGGATCGTAAGATCCAGAGAAGCTAATGCAAGTGAAGATATTTTGAAAATCACAAGTCCTTGGAGTAAGAGTTACAAGAAGGAATTCCAAATGTACAGACAGAAAGACCCTCATCTTGAACCTTAGCCCCCTGCAGGCTGCCAAGGTGGGTTTTGTTGGCTATGGCCCTGAAGAGAAACTTGCTGAAGGAGAAACTTGCTCTCCTTATAAGCCCCAACCCAAACCTGAGCAGAAAGATGTTCATTTAACTCTGTCGGGGTCAGGGTGGGGGGAGGGTTGTGGCCTCGAAAATCCTGTCACTCCCCATAGCCTCTGTCCAGCTCCTACAAGGCCCTTTAACACATCCAGGACAAAATTTAAACTGTATGTACCCTCTGACTCAGAAAATCCCCCTTACTAAAGTACTCATTTGTGCATTCTGAGACACAAGTAAAAGGGCTCATTGCATCATATATGTAATAAAAACACCACACAATGCATTTATTAAGCATTTATAATGTAGGAGAGTGTTAAATACATTAAGCATTTATTAAGAAGGAGAGGGTTAAATATGTTAAGGTACGTCTGAATTATGAAATGCTTGGCAGTCCCCAAAAATGAATGAAGCTTAGTTCTAAGATCTGGTATGCAGCAGGGCCATACAACGTTATTTTGTTTCATGGAAAAAATAGGTTTCATAAGAAACCATTCATTTATTCATTCAACATCAATAAACGTGGTTGTCCACCTACTAATGCCAAGCCCTCTCCCAAGAATGCAACAGCGAACAACATAGACACAGTCCTTGTTCTCAAGGGGCCTATATTTGGTGTAAAAAACTCTTGGTGCCACGTTCTCAGAAAATGCCTGCTTGCAGTGACTACCGCAGAGAGAGATTCAAGGAAGAGCATAGAAGCACGGGAGAAGGAGGAGCGTGGAGTTTTCACTTCGTCCATGATACATTTCTATGCTGTTTGAATTATTTTTACAATGTGCATTTGTCAGTTTGTAATTTTTATAAAACCAATAGAGGAAACAAAATAAATGAACTGTGTACATATGTGAGCACACACCATCCATAAAGAGCCAGACTGGGAGAAGACCAGGAAAGGGCAGGAGAGCATCCACGTGAGAGACCGATTCCCCACGACCGGCAGCTGGAAGGGAATTGCTCCTGGAGGGAGCAAGTTGCTGAAGTGCTCCTTCCTCTAAGTGCTGGGACTCAAGCCCCTGGGGCCCTGCATACAGAGGAGGCAGACACCAGCTGGCATACCCTGTGCCCATTTTGCAATAGGAGGCAGGTTCTGCCCAAATCTGAGAGGGAAACCCTCACCTGGACTCCATCATCTTGTCCTGGCCCCATCCCTGCTCCTTCCAGGCACAGAACAACCCGTGCCCCTTGCAAGACACAGAGGTCAAGAGCTAGCAATGGAACCCCAGGCAACTCCCTTCACCTCTCTGGGACTCAGCATTCTCATCTATAAAATGAAGAGGCTGATGATGATAGTTGTGGTGAAGATTCAGTGAGTTAAAACATGGTAAGGCCTTAGAGGAGTGCCCAGCACACAGCAAAAGTTCAAGAAGTGTTTGGCATCCTCAGAGCTGCTGTTAGTATTGCCTCCCACCAGAACTATCCTCCAATGCCATAAGTAGAACAAGGTTTCTAGCTGTTTCCACTGGGCCCCAGTGGCTTTGGGATATTGTTAGCATCCAGTAAATCTGCCCTCTGCATTGGGCATCTCAGATCCAGAGGGCCTTAGAGATCCCACAGTCCAATCTCCCACTTTACAGATGCAACCACTGAGGCCCAGAGAGGCCAAACTTGAGCTCCTGAAACTCACTGTGAATATAGTGGTGAAGGTGTATGTGGGTGAACTCATCCCTCTGCGTCTGCGTTGAAAGGTGTGTTGGTAGAAAGGGGAGCTCTGAGCATGTACTTAGTTTGATTTCTGCACCAAAGCAATCTTGCTGGGACAGATGGATTTTAAACACCATATCCTGTAGTGTAATAATGATGCTATTAAAATTTTCCTGTGATTTAGTAATACTGTCCTGTGGATGTGCTTAAATGAAAATTTCTTGCTGTTACATGAATTTACATGTATTTTATGCACTTTTAAAAACTTTTTATTTTGAAATAATTTTAGACTTAACGAGTTACAAAGATAGCAGAGTTTCTACCTACCCTTCTTCCAACCTCCCCTAACATTAACATCTTGCATAACCACATTACAATGATCAAATCTAAGAAATCAACATTGATGCAATATTAGTAACTAAATTACAGACTTTTTTTGGATTTTCTTTTCCTATTCCAGGATCCAGTGTAGGATACCATTCAGCACGCAGTCCTCATGGCTCCTTAATCTCTAATGTGCACTTCACATAGGCCAACCTTTTAGGACGCAGGGCAGGGCAGAAAAAAACAAGGAGTCAGTTTGCAGGGGTAAGTGGATATAGCCTGGCTTACCGTCCAAACTAAACTGTGTGCACTGCCCTCCCAAGCCTGTCATTTTGCCTTTTCTCCTCTGCCACATCATACATTTACCATGATCTGATATGGTCTTGTTTATTTGTTGCTCGTTTATTGTTTACCTTCCCCTAGTATAATGGGATTTCCGTGGCAAAGAGACCTGGACCATCCCATTCACCACTGTATTCATAGTCCCTGTTCACACAGTAGACATAGTAGCTGTTCAATAAATATTTGTACATGAATAAAAAATGAATCAATCAATATTTAGAGGCCAAACCCAGTGTTGAGCTCATGAAACCCACAGTTGTTTTTTCTCCCTTCAGAACACTTCTGTGGCTGGGATAATTTGTGCCATTCTAGAGTGAGAATTCCTCATGTCAGCCTCTGGTCAGCACCTCTGGTTCACCCAGCACCACTCCTCCTCATGCTCCCCATCAGCCTGGCTGAGCTGACTCCTGGAACTGCATGGGGTTCACCTGCTGGTGCTTCTGCCATCTTTCTCAGGCTCCCATCTTCAGTATCCGGCCCCGCCTGCTGTCCCTGGTGCCTCTCTGGCGTCAGCCGCCCTTCCTACTCTTGTCATTCCTCTCTGCAGGCAGGTGCCCCTTGACTCCCAGGGCTTACCTATTTCTCTAGACCTATACTGTCCAATGTAGTAGCCACTGGCTACATGTGGCTGCTAAGCACTTGCACTGTGGCCAGTCGAATTGAGATGTGCTGTGAGTGCAAAGTACACACCTAATTTCAAAGAGTTAGTAGGAAAAAGGAATATAAAAATCTTGATCACTTGATTATAATTTTAGTATTAAATGATAACATTTGGGATGTATTGGGTTAGACAAAATATATCATTAAAATTAATTTGCCCTGTTTGATTTTACTTTTTAAAGATAGCTACTCGAAAACTTAAAATGACATATGCGACTCACATTGTATTTCTATTGGACAGCTCTGCTGCAGACAAAATGTCTCCAAAACCATCCATTTCATTTGCTATAGAAGCCCCAGAACTGGCACTGAGCCTGGCATGTAGTAGATGCTCCATAAATACCTGTTGAATAAAGGAGCATTTCCTACTGGGAGTCTTTTCCCCAGGAAGATCATGAGTTCTTGGAGGACAAGGCAGAGACCCTTCTGTCTCTTCCACAGGCTAAGCATAGAGTGAGAGTTGTGTAGGGTACACTTTTGCTGAAAGAAAGTCATTTGGGAGGCTGAAGCCTCACTGAGGCTCCAGAAATAAAACCTAGCAGGGCCTGATGTGGGATACAGGTAGGGAAGTCAAAGTGCCAGATTGGAAAATAAATGGTGCTACTTTTCTAATACCAATAACCTGCTCAAGAGTCTTTAGAAGAACACAGGACTCAGAGAAGAAGTGCAGGACCCTGGTGACCTGTTTTGCTCAGCCAGGAAGGTGGCTACATGCCAGTTTTCTTGACAGGAAGATGCTAGGATCTGCTGGCTCTGCACATTTTTATCTTGCAAAGGGGGAGAATATGTAACCTTTTCTGCTACAGGAGGCTGTGAAAGGAAGAGATATCTGCCTCTCCCCAGAGGCAACGCTTGAGCCAGACACTGTCATGAGCACTGGAGGACTGTTCTTTCATAAATCCCTTCCTGCCTCTGTGGGGCAGGTTATTATCAACTCTGTTTTACTGATGAGAAAAAGGAAGCTCAGAGAGTTGAAGTAACTTAGCCGACATTTCAGAGGGATGGTGGCAGAGTCAGCACCAGAACCATGTTCTCGGCACTTTATCCAGTGCTCAGTCGATTGTACCACGCTGCCTGCATATCTAAAATGAAGGATAGCAGAAGGAGGGTAGAGAGGGAGAGTTAGGCAGAGAGAGAGAGGAAGAGAGCTTTGGGGGGTCTGTAATTAGTTTGTTCATGTAGATCTTTGATGATAGAATTTTTCAAAGCGGTGTAGGTGGGCTGTCTTTCTGAGCATAGTTGTGTGATGGAAGTCCAGTTATAGAATTCTAAAATCAACACCCATAGTTGCCTCTGTCTCTATCCAATCACTGGCTGAGTCCCCAAGGACAGTATTTCCCTGTTCCATGTGTGCCTCTTTCTTCTGTAAGATGGAGAATTGAGATGCTGGGAACCTTCACATCACCCAGTACATGTAGAACAACTCCACCACTAGCTGTTTGACCTTGGGCAGGGCACGGTATCAGTCAATTATTGCTGTGTAACAAATTACCCCCAAATATATGCCCACTCACATATGTGCATATCGCTAGGGTGCTCCCACTTCACTGGTCTCAGCATAGGCCAAGACTGAAGGGTCATTGGCCATCCAGTGCATATTCTTCTCATGTTACGGCCAGAGTGCAAGTGGGTAATACCCATTACTCAAACATACCTCAAGAATCTACTATCATTGGCCAAAGCAAGCTACATGGCCAAGCCCAAAGTCAAGGAGTGGGGAAGTTCATTCCTCTCATAAAGATTGATTGAATAATGTAGGTGAGAGGAAACATTTTTCAAGAATAATCTAATCTGCCACGTTCCTTCACTGACCTGGGCCTCAATGACTACTAGTTTCAATGACTGTTTGGTCAAGGAGTGGAAACACATATCATGCTTAAAAGACAATGCTGGATATGTTCTTGATTTTTGAAGTAATGAGATAGCAGATATCTATTACATCCTAGTTCATTATTTCCTTGATTTGAGTATTCCACAGGTCAAACCGTATCTCTAAATGGAACAACTACATTCGATCGGATGCAATCAGCCCGTGTATAAATCCCATTTCTCATCACCAAGCTGGCAGTATTTCCATTGCATGACTATAGAAATGTACCCATAGCAGTAAGAGCAGGTTTTTCGCAATTGTAGTTTTCTCCCTGCATGAATTATTAATGACAAAGACTCTCCTTATAAATCTACTCACTTTTCTGTGGTCTTCCCATATTTCAGAGCTTGCCACTTTTCTAATTTGCCCTTAAATGCAGCAAACCCTCTTTCCTAAGAGGGTTTCACAAAGGTTTGTTGCATTTAAGGGCAATTTAGTTGGGTGTATTTATCTATCAAGTGGTTATAAGTATTTAGGCACCAGTTATGCACAAGGCACTATGGCAGGAAAGTGAAAACAGACTGAAGGGTGAGAGACAGCTTCTATTCACATGCTGCTTTAAGTCTGGTTGGAAAGTTGAGATACTCACTCACATTGACATAGACTAGCCATTTCACTGAAAATATCACCTTACATTTCACGGCTGAGACTATGGCATAGCATGTTTTTGAACATGTTTCTCAAACCTGACCTCTGTAGCTTGGGTCTCAGGGGCAAATTTGAAATGTCTGTTTTCTGAAATGATGGCTCTCAAATCTCTGATCAACAATAAGTAGGCTGCTCTAGCACTCCTTTCAGCCGAATTTCTCATCTCATAAAGGATATTTTTAATCAGTTTATAGGGGAAGGTTAATTTTATTTGATAAAAGAAAAATGGAAGCACTCGATGATACACATTTATCTTGGTTTCACGTTCTACCCCGATGACGGATTCCATCGCATCTGATGCTCTCACATTAACAAATCTTCGGATACACCATTTTGGAGTTAAGACAATAATTTGCCTGCAAATTTGACAAAAAAAAAATTGGTAATGCTGAAGATCCATCATATGGATATAATTTGCTGCTCTTGTGATCATTTTCAGTAAAGTGATCCAATTAGATGCCACATAGCCTGTCATTAGGTTCTCTACCTCAGCCCACTGAAAAGGGAAAGAGAGTCATGTTATCAGTAAATAACTAAAAGTTTGCTTTGTGCAACTTGAAGTCTGATTCTGACAATGTATTCCAGTGACGTCAAGTTCCAAACCCTATTTACTCAACAAATACATGTTAAGTACCAGCACTCTGCAAGACACTGTGCTAGGTATGAAGAGGAGGAGGATCTACACCAAAAGTGTAAGACAGAAGGATCCCAGACTTATGATGACACAAATAACTGAAATGAGTATAGGAAAGCTGGGCAAATGGGAGGCTGCGTATTCTGCCTACTCAAGTCCAGTCACCTGTTACCTGATACAAAAGCATGAATGACTGGTGGAACCAGATCATCTGAACTTTTACAGGAAGCCAGAAACCTGGGCATTTGGTGAAATCTCATTATTTGAAACACCTATATATTGGCCTATGGGCTGCTAATTAGGACCCCTAGACAGTAGGATTCTGGCCTTCAAGACACTTCTGGTGTAGTAGAGAAGCCAACAGTGGACACTGGCCACTTTGACACAGGGCACAATAAGATTAGTGCTGTGATAGATATAGCACCAAAACAAAGAAGCAATATGGAAAAAGAGACTCCAATTCTAAGTCTCAGAAAGGGCCTTCTTAAGTGAGACATCTGTAGGCCCTATGCACTATTTCCTTTGAAGACCCCACCCCAAGACATAGTAATCATATTAAAATACATCCAGTGCCCAAATTAACTAAATGTTTTGTTGTCAAAAACATTTTTGTGGTTTTGTTTTAAATATTATTATTTAGATTCTGCAATTTTCATATTTTGGAGTTGATTATTTCTAACCCCTTCACTGCAGGTCCCAAACATTGTCACAGGCTCCTGAAAATCCTATGAGGCCTAATAGTCTTGATAAATGACAATGTTTCCCCCAGCAGAGGGGAAGCTGAAGGGCTTTACAGAAAGAATAAACAGGAGAGAAGGTTCAGGAGCAGTCTGGAAAGGATGAAGCCTTCAGCTCTTGACAAAGGCAGGTCAGAGAGGGGTCTTGAAAGATAAGTAGTAAACAAATTTTGGAAACTAGATGTGGATTTTAGACTCTTCTCCAGGCCATGAGGAGCCACTAATAGTTTCTGAGAGAAGCCCGACCTGTCTAGAATATTGTTAGGTGGGACTTGTCTGGAAAAACTTTAAGGAGGTAAGTCTAAAACTTGGCTTTGAAAAACAAAACTCAGGACTGAGCTTGGTGTAGAACTCACATACTGTCTGCATTGACTCTACTCATCTTTCTCTTGATTTTTTTTCTGGCCACTTTGCTTTTCAAGACTTCTTTCCTTGCCTCCAAGATCCCCAGAACCACGTTCTACCCCTGCTGCCTGGTCTTCAGCAGTCCTGGTGCTGATGTGGCTCTCTCTGACCTTCTTAGTCCACATTTCATTCATTATTAAATGTGCTTTCTCCCAAACATACTTCCATATTATTCACACTATAACTTCTCTTTCTACCATAGAAAGGAATTACTTTATAGAACTGTAATGCTGAACAAGACATTACAGGCTAACCACCATTTCCCTTAAGTTTACAGGAAAGGAAATTGGCTTAGAGAGGTAGAATGACTTGCCTAAGGTCACCAGAATCAGAGCCAGAGTTGAAACAAGAATCCATGTCATCTGATTCAAACAATTCTGCTTCTCTGCACCAGGCCACCTCCTCTGGGCATAACCTGGAAGTTAAATGGACAACTATGCAAAGGTATGACCATTCACATACTAAAAAGAGACACAACTATTCTCTGAATTAAGATTGGTGTCCTTGGCAAAAAGAAAAAAAAAAAAATACAGCCCACGTTTATAAAGTCCAAGAATAAACATTGGAAAAATAATTATACTACCAAAAGCAATCTACAGATTCAATGCAATCCCTATCAAAATACCAATGATATTCTTTACAGATATAGGAAATACAATCCTAAAATTCATGCAGAATCACAAAAGACCCCAAATAGCCAAAGCAATCCTGAGCAAAAAGAACAAAGCTGGAGGCATCACACTACCTGATTTCAAAATTCACCCCAAAGCTATGGTAACCAAAACAGTATGGTACTGGCATAAAAACAGACACATAGACCAATGGAGCAGAATAGAGAACCCAGAAATAAACCCATGTATTTACAGCCAATTGATTTTCAACAAAGGTGCCAAGAACATTCACTGGGGAAATGACAGTCTCATCAATAAATGGTACTGGGAAAACTGGACATCTAGATGCAGAATAATGAAACTAGACTCCTTTCTCTCACCATATACAAAAAGCAAATCAAAATGGACTAAACTTAAATGTAAGACTCTAAAGTATGAACCAACTAGAAGAAAACACAAGGGAAATGCTCTAGGACACTGGTCTGGGCAAAGGTCTTATGAAAAAGACCTCAAAAGCACAGGCAACAAAAGAAAAAATAGATGAGTGGGATTATATTAAACTAAAAAAGCTTCTTCACAGCAAAGGAAACAATCAACAGTGTGAGGGGACAACAGTAGAATGGGAGATGATATTCACAAATGATTCATCTGACAAGGGATTGAAATCCAGAACTCAAACAACTCAACAGAAAAAAACAAACAAATAATCTGATTTAAAAATGGGCAAATGAGCTGAATAGACTTCTCTCAAAAGAAGACATACAAATGGCCAACAGGTGTACTAAAAAAATGCTCAACATCACTAATCGTCAGGTAAATGCAAACCAAAACCACAATAAGACATCATCTTACCCCAGTTAGAATGGCTATTCTGAAACAGACAAACAAATAACAAATGCTGCTGAGGATACAGACAAAAAGGAACTCTTACACAGTGTTGGTGGGAATGTAAATTAGTTAGCACAGCCATTATGGAAAATGGCATGGAGAGTCCTCACAAACTAAAAATAGAACTACTATATGATCCAGTAGTCCCACTGTTAGGTGTATATCCAAAGGAAAGGAAATCAGTACTTCGAAGAGTTCCCTGCATTCCCATGTTTGTTACAGCACTGTTGACAGTGGCCAAGATATAGAATCGACCTAAGTGCTCATCAACAGATAAATGAATAATGTGGTATATATATACAATGGAATACTATTCAGCCATAAAAATAATGAAATCCTCTCATTCATGGCAACATAGGTGAACCAGGAGGACATTATGTTAAGTAAAACAAACCAGTAAAGACAAATACTGCATATTCTCACTTCTATGCAGAAGCCAAAAGAGTTGATCTCATAAAAGAAGAGAGTAGAATACTGGTTACCAGAGGTTGGGAAGTGGCAGAGGTGTAGCTAAACGTTGGTTAACAGATACAAAACTACAGCTAGATAGGAGAAATAAGTTATAGTGTTCTATAGCATTGTAGTGTGACTATAGTCAATGACAGTTTATTGTTTTCTTTCAAATAACTACAAGAACAGATTTTGAATGTTCCAAACACAAAAAAAGATTAATGTTTGAAGTGACAGAGATACTAATTACCTTGATTTGATCATTACACATGGTATACATGTATTGAAATATCATACTCTACCCCATAAATATGTACAATTATTATGTATCAGTTTAAAAGAGGGGAAAGATTGCTATACTTGGAGGCAACCTAAAAATACTTTTGGACATGGGACCCCATGGTTTGTGGACAGACCAGGTTGTCATGGTGCCAGTTAGACTGACCCATGGAATGCACAGTGTGTGATTTACTTTCTCTTTTTAACTAAGAATGAATGAAATAAAATTTGGGGCTGGTGAGCCACCCTTTTTTTAATCCTCTGAGAGAAAATGTCTGGCCTGGAAATAACCATTTTTAAAGTCCTTTTTAAAAGCCCAGTCTCGGAAAAACAGTGATGTCAAACAGCTGCTTCCTAGCCTTCTATGCTTGTTCCCACCATTTTAATGAAGAGGGCTTCCCAGACATCATGAATTTTGCATGAAATCCTCATTTCTCTTTAAAGGGATTTAGTGCCAAAACCTTCTGTGACAGCCAAAACCCACGTTTGAGTTATATTGTTAATGTCAATATAACTTACAGTGATGTGTTGTGTTGTGGAGGCAGTGGGCAAAATAGCCATAAATACCATCCTAAGTGTACCATCTCCCCAACGTTTCTGGCATTGTCTACTGGTTGGTTATGCCATCTCTTCCTACAGACCCCCAGGAAGGGCAACATCACTTCCTGGCTCCAAAGCCTCAACCTGATGCTTTAATAATAGATCCTGATTGTCCTATCAAAACTACAATCCCTTCGATATTCATTTAATCTCTTCCTTTTTCAGTTCATTTCCTAAAACATGAAAATCACTGCTCAGTTTTGTCCTTTTCCTTCCTATTTTTGAAGATGTCATTGTTTCTGCTCAGACCAGTACCAAGGGTGCTGGATGATAAAGGCAGCTTGCACGGAAGGTTTCCTTGGGCACAGGGCCCTAGATTCTCACCCTGAACTGGATTTCAGGTAGTTGTTAGCTCACTTGGAGAAGTTGTTAGCTCACTTCCTGGCTGCCTCTTCATTTCTTTGCGATGCCAACAAACCTACTGCAAACACAATGAAAGTTCTTCTTCGCTCATTTGAATCTGTGCTTACAATCTCTAATTAAATAATAACTTTCATAACACTCTGCTTCTCCAAGCCTGAACGGTATTTCCATTACCTCCTCTACTGAAGTCAAAATTACAGACCTGTCATTTTGGATTTTCTCAAAACGCAAGCATTAAATTATACCTACATTCACCCATTAGTAATTTCTCTTTGTGGTGGGTGTTTAAATGTATTATAATGACTCTACTATCTCTTCAACTTTCCATCCCTCTCAGAATATTGATGAATTCTACCTCATTCTGGACTGCCTGCCTAATTTTGTCTTTTAATTTCTTGATGAAACATGAATTTGATTTTATAAAGTTCTTTTTTCTTTCTCTTTGGGAAAGGAAAAGAGAAATATCTTTCTGATGTGGAGTTACTATTCCTCTCTCAGGGTGAAAAACTGATAGAAGAGGAATTACCTTTTAGGTTTCAAATTGTCTTTGAGCAGCAGTGGCTCTTCAGTCGCAGACAGATTGGGTCCCTTGTTCTGGGGTGTGTAATCATTTTTTGCCACTCACTCACACTTTGATGACAGTACATGTTTCTTGTGCTTTATATGTATTGATTCTTTTAATCCTCGCAGCATCCTTACAAGGTAGTGTATTAGGCAGTTCTTGCATTGCTACAAAGATATACCTGAGTCTGAGTAATTTGTAAAGAAAAGAGATTTAATTGGCTTGTGGTTCTGCAGCTTTACAGGAAGCATGGTGCTGGCATCTGCTCAGCTTGTGGGGAGGCCTCAGGAAAGTTACAACCACGGCAGAAGGTGAAGGGGGAGCAGGCATGTCACATGGCCAAGCGGGAGCAAGAGAGGGAGTGGGTAGAGGTGCCACACACTTTCTTTTCTTTTCTTCTTTCTGTTTTTTTTTATTTTTTGAGATGGAGTCTCACTCTGTTGCCCAGGCTAGGGTGTGATGGCACCATCCCAGCCCACTGGAACCTCCGCGTCCTGGGTTCAAATGATTCTCCTGCCTCAGCCTCCCGGGTAGCTGGGATTACAGGTGCCCACCGCCACGCCCGGCTAATTTTTATATTTTTAGTAGAGATGGAGTTTCACCATGTTGGCCAGGCTTGTCTCAAACTCCTGGTCTCAGGTGATCTGCCTGCCTCAGCCTCCCAAAGTGCTGGGATTACAGGTGTGAGCTATTGTGCCTGGCCTCATCTTTTTTTTTTCTTTTTTTTCTAAGACAGAGTCTCACTCTGTCACCCAGGCTGGAGTCCAGTGGTGTGATCTCTGGTCACTGAAACCTCTGCCTCCTGGGTTCAAGCAATTCTCCTATCTCAGCCTCCTGAGTAGCTGGGATTGTAGGCATGCGCCACACTTTCAAACCACCAGATCACGTGTGAATTCAGAGCCAGAGCTCATTTATTACCGAGGGATGGCCCAAGCCTGTCGTGAGGAATCTGGCCCTATAATCCAAACACCTCCCACCAGGCTCCACCTCCAACACTGAGGATGACATTTCAACATGAGATTTGGGTGGAGGCAAATATCCCAACTATATTAGGTAGGTTCTATTATTGTTCCCACTTTGCAGATGAGAACACTGAGACAGAGAGGCTAATGAACCTTCTGAAGATTGCACAGTGAGCCAGTGTCAGATGCAGATTGAACCTAAGTCGTAGTTTGGCTCCAGAGTCCACATCTGTCAGGTTTTTTTGAGTCACAAGTAACAGAAGCTCAACTCAAAAATAGGCAGAAAGGAGGAGTTTGTTTCCAAACATTGAAAAGAACGGAAGTCTCTCTGAAACAACTGAAGCTGGAAACTTGAGTGACCTCAGGACTTTATCTGTGATCTCTTTGTGTGCCCCAGAACCCTGAGGCTGGCTTCTTCCTGAAGGCTGAAGCCAGGGACACCAATTATTCCTTAGCTGACACCCTCCCAGCCTTACGGATGAAAACTAGGCTCTTGCTCCCAAGCTCCAATTAACAAAGAAAAAAAAAAAGAAAGAGAAAACAGGAAAAGATACTGAACAGGTCACATGCCCCAAGGCTGGATCAATCACTATGGCCAGGAGGATGAAGTATTAGGATTGGTTCAGCCTGGGTTAAGTGCCTGTCCTTAAATAAGTTACTGTGATGGGGGAGATAAAGTAGCCTCCAGCAAATCACATTTTAAAGTCACAAAATTAAAAAAAACAAAAAACAAATAATTCCCTAAAAGATGGAGGATGGCACAGTTTTGCTGCTGGAATAATTACTACAAGCTGAACAGCCACCCTGAAGAAATAGAAAACTCAGAGAAAAATAAAGGGCAAGATAATGACTGTTCCTGAAGCCAATGAACAGGTGCACAGATTTGGCGACACCAGACCTTCAGGTCAGCTGTCAGCTGGTGCTGAGGACTGGGATCCCTCTGTAGGTGGGACAGGGACAGTCCACTTTGCCAAAGTTCCCATCAGGCCTGCTTTGCTCATTTATGTCACCTGCCTGGCCCCCACAGGCATCTGAGTTTGAGACCTGCAGCTTAGTGTGTTGCCAGATAGCATAGTCAATCCCTGGGAAGACCAACTAGAGCATCCGTTTCCTCCTTCACATTTGGCCAACAGCCAGTGAAGGTTAATGCTTTGAAGACGAAATAGCCAAGGCAAAGGATCCAGTCATTAAAAACAGAGTTTTCTTGACAGAATGGCTTATGGCATTTGACAGATTTTTTTCAAGGTGCAGAAAAACACATTTGACAGCATGTGTTTTAAGCAGAGATGCGTATATGACACGTAGAAAGTCAATCACTGCCAGCCTTTGTGTGGGGAGGAATCAGGAAGGGAGCGAGAAGGGCTTCGTTTCTTCCTCCTTCCTTCTTTCCATGCAGAGCCTCAGTCTGCCCTCTTTAGATGGTTGTATGAAATAGGTAAACCCATTTGTCTCTTGCGTCCATTAATTTCCAGACATTCCCTTTGTGCTCATGCCCAGCGGCTCCTGGAAAGCCTCAGGCTCCACACGACTCCAAGCTTTTCCCACTGTGGCCTGAGAGATTCTTTCCTACGTTAGGCCGGAGATGATTTTTGGCAAGAGGACTACTGAAAGTTTTCTAGAACTCAAAGAAGAGATTGTGTTTGTAAAGTAGCCTCTGGAAAATCATGAAGTGATGAAATAAGAAAAACCAAACAATTTCCTAAAAGATATGGGATGGCACAGCTTTGCCACTGGGGTAATTACTGCAAACTGAATAACAACCCTGAAGAAATATAAAACTCAGAAAAATAAAGGGCAAGATAATGATTGTTCCTGAAGCAAACGAATAGGTGCACAGATTTGGCGACATCAGACCTGCAGGTGAACAGTCAGCTGGGGGAGGATTTGGTCTCCCTGCAGGTGGAATGGAGACAGGCTGTTAGGATGGGGGGAGGGTGGTGGTGCAAACACAGGATGAAAGTTTTAAATTACACATTCAGTCTTTATTTTTCTTCACATCTGAAGCTGCCAAAATATAAACAGCCACTATAAGGAGGACAGCACAGGGACCCTGAGCTGGGAAGGGGAAGGTGAGGGAGCAGGAGGTGGTCATTGAGGAAAAGACGTCACACCGGTCAAGCAAAAATGGCTCTCTCCATTCCCATTTCACTGAGTGCCCATGAGAAGATGAGTCTCTTGCCTCTTTTTACGGGATTATTGGTTCCATTATCGTATTTGAGGTGGAGAGCAGACTTGGCTGCCAGTGACTGTCTGTCTCCTTTAGCTGTCCCTTTTAGAATAACAACCCATATTTATGCAGCGAATTCAGTTTTCCTGACTGTTTTGCTGCCCCTCTAGGCACTATTGTTCTCCCTGTGCCTTGTGTAATCATTCCACTACAATTCTAAATGATTTCAGTGTTTATTTGTATGTTTTCCCCTCATTTTGTTGAGAAAGAAGAAAACAGTTTGTTGCTCCCTTGTTGCACCCCTACAAAATCTCAGCTTCAGCTTGTATTAGACTAAGATCATCTTATTCAACTCCTTGTTGTGCTGATTTTCTAAAGGCAAAAAAATATTGCCTTTATCAAATCCAGCTATTGGCCAAAGGTAAGCGAGAATGAGTTTCAACTTTCCTTTTTTTAAAAAAAAATTTATATAACTTGTGCTCAAGGTAATCCTTAATCTAACAAGTGATTTTCTCTCACACCTGATTAATTCATCCATTCATTCACTATCCATCCATTGACCCACCATCCATCCATCTATCCATCCATCTATCCATTAATTCCACCATCCATCCATCCATTCATCATCCATCCATTCACTCATTGTTCCATCATCCATCCATCCATTCACAATAGATCCATTCACCATCCATCCATTGATCCATCCATCCATCCATCCATCGATCCACCATCCATCCATTGATCCACCATCCATCCATCTATTCATCATCCACCTATCATCCATTCATTGATCCACCATACATCCATCCATTCACCATCCATCATCCATCCACCATACATCCATTTATCCACCATCCATTCATTCACCATTCAATCATTCATCATCCATTTACCATCCATCCATCCATCCATCCAACAACCAGCCATCATCCATCCATCCATCCATCCATCCATCCATCCATCCATTTCATGCATTCAGCATTTTGTTGAGTGACTACTGTGTCCCACTCATGAACAGAATCTTTGCTTTTTTCAGCTGCAAGTAATATTTATTCAGGTAAAAATATCAGATCAAAACACCATCTCTTTGACATTTACATTNTCATTCACTATCCATCCATTGACCCACCATCCATCCATCTATCCATCCATCTATCCATTAATTCCACCATCCATCCATCCATTCATCATCCATCCATTCACTCATTGTTCCATCATCCATCCATCCATTCACAATAGATCCATTCACCATCCATCCATTGATCCACCATCCATCCATCTATTCATCATCCACCTATCATCCATTCATTGATCCACCATACATCCATCCATTCACCATCCATCATCCATCCACCATACATCCATTTATCCACCATCCATTCATTCACCATTCAATCATTCATCATCCATTTACCATCCATCCATCCATCCATCCAACAACCAGCCATCATCCATCCATCCATCCATCCATCCATCCATCCATCCATTTCATGCATTCAGCATTTTGTTGAGTGACTACTGTGTCCCACTCATGAACAGAATCTTTGCTTTTTTCAGCTGCAAGTAATATTTATTCAGGTAAAAATATCAGATCAAAACACCATCTCTTTGACATTTACATTCATCCCAGTGACGATATGGGATCAGCTGCATCACAAAACATAGCTACTCTGCAGAAGTCAGTTTTTAAAACAACCAAAGAAGCAATTTGACTAGGCAATCATTAAGCGTGTAACTGGGCTTATTAGATTTCTCTGTAGAGTATTATTCTGAAATCTTTAAAAGTAATTTTTAGTTGTGGAGGTAAAGTATGACTACGTGTCTTTTAAAAAGAAGAACAAAAGGAAGGAAAGGAGGGAGAGATAGAGGATAGAGGTAAGAACATCACAAATGTCCCTTTGCTAAGATCCCTTTTCTTTCTAGGCCTAACCATAGTTCCCTCCTTTTGCCTAAGGCCACCATTGTTATGAGGTAGGATTTACAGACTTTTTATATGCATTTATATGCTTATATATAGTATCACATAATTTATATTAAAATACACACAAAATAATGCCCCACATTTCTCTATGGGTAATTACATATACATGCATTCGCTGATATCTTTGTGGGAAGCAATTTCAAAAGTTTCTCATGGTTTTAGTAGAAATGGACAGGGAATGTGGGTCATTTGTTCCCTGCTTTACAGCTTAAATTTAAAATCCCTGGTTAAACATCAGTGCTTTGGTGGCAGCAATGTCTGGGCTTGGGGCAGAATGATGGCATAAATTTATAGAAATATAATTTTTCCAGATCAATTAAAATTTAAAATCTCCTGCTTTTATAGAGGGTATTGCATTATCAATTTTCTCCAGTGTTTTTTCTTAGTAGGGGCTGGGAATTAGGAAAAGCAGTGTATTACCACTCTGACTTTCACAGGCCTACCCTTTGCCCAAAACCCACTTGCTCTTCGTTCACTCTCCCTGAATTGAGAGCAGAGAAATTGCCACCTGGGGAAAAATAACTTGAACAAGCGAGAATCTTAAAGCATGGGGCTGTCACTATATCAAGCCCAAACTGGAGGTGGTCGGGGCATAAAAACAGGGCCTTAAGTCACAATGTTAGGCTTGCTGTCACTCTGACAGGAACCTTTCTGTGCGGCTGCTCTGCCACATCATTAATTCATTGCCTGTTCCCTTTAGGCTGCACTCTGGCGGTACTGATCATAATACATTCATTTGCTTTTAATACAGAGAGTTCATTCTTACCCCCTCTGCCCCAATTTTATCCCCAGCTCTGCTCCCCAGCATAGATCAGTGAACTCCAAATGTCATACTGTAACAATGATACCACCATCCATTAGCAGACGGAGGAACTCCTAAATTGGAAATCTTTAAACTTAAAAAATATGCGTCCAAGTTATAAGTCAGCAGGATTTCTAGATATATTCAAATAGTCTACGTAAACATGAATAACTATGCATGTTACCCAAGAATCCATGTTAAATTATTCATTCATATAGCAGATTTTCCAATTAACCCAGAGTTCTCTTCTATAGGATGAATGCTTTTTTTGAGAGTAATGATTATATTTTTAATAGTTTGTGTTTATTATAAAGATTTTAAGTAATGCCAAATCTATAAGGAAGAAAGTAAAAGAGTTACCCTGAATCTAGCCCCCAGAAATAGATATCATTAAAATAATGTGACTATTTTAAAAGTTGCAAGAATATCACTCTACATACCTCTTTCTCTTTTGCATATATACAGATAGGAGGGCAGACGAATCAACTAAAATACATTTCTCTGAAGTAGGTGATGCATATTATTTTTAAAAATAAATTTAATTTAATTTTACTTGAATTTAGGAAAACAAATGGTGATTAAACTGAAAATATTTATGAATTTCAAGTAAAATTTTCTAAACCACCAGAGGTATTAATTGCTGAAAGATTCATCTTAGCTTAAAATGATAATGAGCTGGGCATGGTGGATCATGCCTATAATCCCAGCACTTTGGGAGGCTGATTTGGATTGATTGCTTGAGCCCAGGAGTTTGAGACCATCCTGAGCAACATGCAGAAACTCTGTCTCTACAAAATACAATAAAATTAGCCAGACTTGGTGGTGCATGCCTGTAGTCCCAGCCAGTTGGCAGGCTGAGATGGGAGGATCCCTTGTGCCTGGGAGGTCAGGGCTACAGTGAGCCATTATGGCACCACTGTACTCCAGCCTGGGCAACAGAGCAAAATCTTGTCTCAAAAAAATAAAAATAAAAATAAATAATATGATAATGACAATGAAAACTGGAAAAGGTTGAAATCACATTTTTTAGCTATGTATACAAATTTAAAATAATGTTTATACATTTCATTCTATGGAAGACATGGAAATTAGCACTGCCTCTCTCTATTTTTGTTAGTTTTTTTTAAGTTTTCAAGATTTATGACATTCACAAGTTAGTCTGTGATTATAATTTCCAACTTACTTAGTCCCGGTTGATATTTGTATGGTTCCAATGCTCAGAACCTGCCCCTTTCCTGTTTTTTCTCCACCGTTAGTTCTTTATCTGGACTCCTCTCTTAAGTGGCTGAATTTTGTTGTTGGGTGATCTTTTCAAAAGGACTCAGGAGTGTTGCTCTCCCATGGTTCTGTCCCGAGGAGAATCTCTGCTACTGTGACATTGGAAGGACATGGTATTGGAAGGCAATAGATTGGGAAGGTGCGTAACATCTAGCCCCTGTGACCAGAGAGGATAGAGGTGCTGCCAGCATCTTACTCAGCCTGCTGGATTGCAGGAGTCCAAACGTAGCTGCATTTAGGAGGAGAAGGAGGCAGAGGAGGGGGAGAGAGAGGGAAGAGGAGGGGAAGCAGGAGGAGGGAGGGGAGAGGGAGGGAATGGAGGAAGAGTAGGGGGAAGAGAGAAAGGGGAGGAGGGACAGGGAAAGAAGGAGGAGAAGTGGGAGGAGGAAGAGGAAGGGCAGAAAGAGGAAGAAGAAGAGGAAAAGGAAAAGGAACAGGAGGAAGGGGAGGTAAAGGAGGACGAAGAGAAGGAGAGGAAAGAGGAGAGAGAGTGGGACCATGTATTAGGGTGGGCAGTGACTCCGCAGGAGGAAAGGGTCCCCTGGACTGGTCACTTGTGGGTGCCGGAAAAAGGCTGCCCACCAGAAGGTCACCCCCACATTCATCCCAGCTCTTGGAGCAGCTGCAAGTAGAATGCAAAGGAGGAGGACAAAAGCCCCCATGAAATCCCAGAGGCCAGGAAGTGAGCTCAAACAGGCCTGCCAGGGAACAAATGAGGAAATCCTGCCACCTGAAAGCCAAACCCTCTGTGGAATAAAGCAGGGTGAAACTAACCAAATTAATCAGAGTCAAAGCAAATGCAAAGGCGGTGAGGGTGGGAGGAAATGAAAAGCTGGTGAACAGGCACAGCTGGTCCATTCAGAGCAAGCTTCATATCTCTCAATTGCAGGACGTGCTTTGCTCTTCAAGAACGTCCACACCTGTTTCCTCATTCAGCCTCTCAGCAACTCTGTGGAGTTGACAGGACCCACCCCATTTCACAGAAGAAGGCACCAGGCTGGGAGATGCAGGACTGGTGGTACCTGCTAGTCCGGGGGTGGGGGGGTGGTTTCCTATGTGATGTGCCTCTGTTGCATTCAAAAGACAATAAAAGAAAAAAGGCAAACAGGATGAAACTAGGAGAGTTTACACACTTTCCACTGTGTGCTGCTTTTGGTTGCCTTTTGCAAGGGGGAGGCTGGGGCCAGCTAGGTAGTGGCCCCCCATCATCTTTGGTTACCTGGCATCCACCCTTTCCCTAATAGCCTGCCTCTTTCCCACTGGGGAATTACTTCCTTTCCCTCCCCACTGTGGGCAATCTTAGTGCAAAATAATTTTAGATGTTCACTTTTACTGCAGAGATGAAGGGAGCCAAACCCATCCCAGGACAGTTGGGAGAGGTGTCTTCTCCACAGACTTTAAATGTTGAGGAAATGCTAAAAGCAAAACTGCAAATGGCTAGAGGTCATTCATCATAGCAATGGTGGAGGTTTTAAGGGCCATGGCATCCTCTTTGTGGTAGAACAGCTCCTGCCTGTTACATCTTCATTTATATAAAGAGGCTAAAGTTGCTTTCTGTCACATGTAGCCCAGAACCCTAACTGATGCAAAGGGGTTTGGCAGACTCATAATCTTTCCAAAGCTCCAGCCCCATACTTAGTCATTAAGGCCCTAATGGACAGCCAAGGAATTAGGATGGGGGCAGAGAGGAATAGATCCTCCCTTCCTCGCTGGGCCGTGCAGCTACAGGTGAGCAGATCCAGAATTTGGCAGGTGCACAGCAGTCATCAGTGAATCACATGAGAAGCTCTTGGAGCCTCCAGGATGGTGGACTGGTGGCTGCTAAGATTTTAATGTATGTATCCATCCAAAATTCATGTTGGAACTTAAATCCCAAAGTGATGGTGGGAGATGATTAGGCATGAGGGCTCCATCCTTGTGAATGGGATTAATGTCTTTATAAAGAGGCTTCAGAGAGCTGGCTGGTCATCCCGTCCCTTCTGCCAAGTGAGGACACAGCATTCATCCTCTCTGGAGAACACAGCAACAAGGAAGCAGAGAGAGCACTGAATCTGCCGGCACCTTGACTTCAGACTTCCTAGCTTTTGGACATGGATGAGGAAATAAACTTTTATCATTTATGAATTACTCCATCTGTGGTATTTTTCTACGGCAGCAGGAATAGACTAAGACAGGCCAAGCCTGGAGGACCCTGGGTCTAAAGGCTGCATTAAGCTGGGGTTGCCTAGGGACACAGGCTTCGTATAGGAACATTCCAGAGATGCATCTCTACCACAAAGTCATTCAAGATGTCATTTCCTCCTGCCAGCAGAGTGGCAGGCTCCCTGTAGAAAGGCTGCCCCCCAATTCTCACTGCTATTGTGGCAAAGAGATGCTTGGAAGCCCCTGCCTGGGAAATGTCTGAGTTAAGCGTGAAGCTTTCACCCTTGGACTCTGTATGGGAGCAGAACATCCACTCCTGGGGCTGCCCATCAGCATGCATCTTCCACTTGATGGCAGAGCTTTGCTACCAGAGTGCACACCAAAGCAGCCCCACAGGCAAGCCTCTGTGAACCCCAAGGGGCTCTTTCCTGCTACTGAATGAAACTTTCCCTCTGCAGGTGAAGGATGGCTGCTTTCCTGATGCTGCTTCTCTCCTCCTTTTACTCCTTTTATTACAGTAGGTAGTTAGGAAGATATAAGCAGGGCAGGAGGGGGCCCTTCCACCAGGAATGTCAGGTGACCATCAAGCGATGGTCGGGTAATTATTAAACTCTCTCTCTAAAATAATCATTGATCACAGCCAGCATCAGGGAAAGGCAGTCTCTCAATAGATAGAAAACACCTGAGGCCGATGATCAGCAGCTTCCTGATAAGATCTCAGGAGTTGAGCAAGTGGACTCAAGCATGTGCATTAAGAGACAAATGGTGGAGATTACCTGGCATATGACCTTCCTCTAGGAACACTCATCTGGTAAGGGAAGGATGTCTCAAGTGAGCATGCGCACAACTTCAGTTAACACACTGGGCACATGGTCCCACCCAAGTGCTGGCAGGTCACTGTGCATGCGGACAGCCTGCTCCAAGGGAAGAACCAGAGGACAAGAGATGCAAGACCCCCAAAGCATGCCAACGTATGAAACTCCAAGTCAAAGGTCAAACCACACATTTGATCTCTCAAGTCACCTGCTTGGCCCTCTTCCAAGTGTACTTTACTTCCTTTCATTCCTGCTCTAAATCTTTTTTTTAATTTTTTTTTAAATTTTTTTATTTTTTATTATACTTTAAGTTCTAGGGTACATGTGCATAACGTGCAGGTTTGTTACATATGTATATTTGTGCCATGTTGGTGTGCTGCACCCTCTAAATCTTTTTAAATACACTTTTATGTCTGCTCTAAAACTTGCCTCAGTCCCTTACTCTGCCTTATGACCTTCAGACATATTCTTTCCTCTGAGGAGGCAAGGACCGAGTTGCTGCAGACCTGTATTCACTACTGCTAACACTCTTACAGCAGAAGAAAGGGAACACGGTTGCTCATTGTGGAAGTTTGTGGTAAGTGAAAGAGTCTAGTAGAAACCAAAAAGCTTTTATTTTACTTTATTCATTCCCTCCTTCTTAAGAAGGCTGCTTGCAAAACAGAGATGAGAAAGCACAATGGGTAGGGCCACAGCAAAAGAAGAAGCAAATCCTTCCCTCTGTTACTGGTGGAGGGTGTCTAGGTTCTTGGTGTCCTGAACAAAGAATTGGACAAAACGTACAAAGCAAGGAAGGAATGAAGGGATTTATTGAAAATGAAAGTACACTCCACAGTGTGGGAGCGGGCCTGAGCATAGGGGCTCAAAGACTGTGTTACAGAGTTTTTGAGAGTTTAGCTACCCTTGACTTGGGGTATGCCCTATGTAAATGAAGAGATGAAGTAAAGTTACAAAGTCATTTACTTGGTGCATGTTCTATGGAGAAGATATTTCCTGTTGTAGGTGAAGTGTGAGTTGGCCTTATGCTCCCTGCCTCCAGACCGTATTTTTCTGTGTTACCTCCTGCCCTTTTGTAACCACCCAGGGGGTTCACCTTGCTCACTGACTAGACGGAGCCAATTCATCAAGACAGGGGAATTGCAATAGAGAGAGAGTAATTCACACAAAGCCAGCTGTGCGGGAGACCAGAGTTTTATTATTACTCAAATAAGTCTCCCCAACCTTTCAGGGAGTAGAGTTTTTAAGGATAACTTGGTGGGTGGGGAAAAGCCAGTGAGCAGGCAGTGCTGAATGGTCAGAGATGAAATCAGAGGGAGTCGAAGCTGTCTTCTTACGCTGAGTCGGTTCCTGGGTGGAGGCCACAAGATCGGATGAGCCAGTTTCTTGATCTGGGTGAGCCAGCTGATCCGTCAAGTGCAGGGTCTGTGAAATATCTCAAGCACTGATCTTAGGAGCAGTTTAGGGAGAGTCAGAATCTTGTAGCTTCCAGTTGCATGACTTCTAAATCATAATTTCTAATCTTGTGGCTAATGTTAGCCCTACAAATGCACTCTAGTCCCCAGGCAAGAAGGAGGTCTGCTTTGGGAAAGGGCTGTTACCATCTTTGTTTAAACTATAAACTAAACTAAGTTTCTCCCAAAGTTAGTTCAGCCTACGCCCAGGAATGAACAAGATGAACAAGGACAGTTAGAAGCAAGATGGAGTCAGTTAAATTAGATTCTCTTTCACTGTCTCAGTCATCATTTTCCAAAGGTGGTTTCACTTTCCTCTGGTTCATTCCCTTTCCAATAACTCTCCATCTTGTAACCACCCAACAGCTTCTTCCTGCTCACTGAACAATTAAAGACCATGGCATTGCAATAAGGAAAGGGTTTAATTGACATGAGGCCAGTTACACCACGTGGAAGATGGAGTTATTACTCAAATCAATCTCCCTGAAGGCCCATAGTTAGGGGTTTTCCAAAGGCAGTCTGGGAGAAGAGGTGAGGGCGGCCAGGTAATGAGTGCTTGCTGCTGATTGGTTGGGTCAGAGATGAAATCACATGGGGCTGGGGGAATAGAAGCTGTCCTCCTGCATGCTGAATTTCTTCTGGGTGGGGTCACAGGAGTGGGGTCAGTGGGTTGGGTTGGAACCGTAGGTGTCAGACATTAAAAAAACCTGCAGAGCTACCTCAAAAGGCCAATCTACAATAGTGGTATTACCTGTAGGAATGGCTGGCAATCTATGTCTGGACCTTAGCAGAATCAGGCTCCTCTCCACCCCCATAGCCCCATGGCCTTTCATTAGCTTTACAGAGGGAGTCGAGTTTGGGGGAAGGGCTATTATCATTTAAACTATAACTTAAATATCTTCCAAAGTTAGCTCAGCCCAGCAATAATTAAGGGAAAGGCAAGATGGGGGGTGGGTTAGATCATATCTCTTTTACTGCCATAATTTTCTTACTGTTATAATTTTCGCAAAGGTGGTTTCCATCTGAGTGGGCCAGAATGCTGCAGGTTAAGATGCTCGCTTATGGGTTCCTCTGTTTTAAGTCTTTTCTTTTTAGAATGGAATCTGCATGCTTGCTCATGTCGCTGCTGCATCTCTAGGGCCAAGGGATGTCCCTGACATGGGGGGCTTGGAAACTGGTGGAAAGGAAGGACAGAGGGGCCGAGGAGGGCAATGTGGCAGCATTTCTTGTTCCTTCCTTTCAGCATCAGGAATAAAATGTGGAACACAAGGGACCTTAGTGATACACCCCAAGGGGCTCATTTCATGATGAAGATGCCCACCCCACTCACCATAGATAGTTAGAGATGGCATTCACACTTGAGACATACAGGTGATTCTATCCAGACCACAAAAGTCCCCCTCGATTACTCATTTTTTCAGGGAACCTTGGAAATATAGGGTCCTGTTTGATTGCCAGATTTTAAGGAGGACTTATGCAGATTTTCATTCAAAATTATTCAGTCAAATATGTTTTTGAATGAAATGATATTAGAGAATTATTTTTGACAACATGCATGAGCTGAAGGACAATGACAAAGGGGTCTGGAAGCCATGTCATTCCAAGAACTGGCTGAGACACCTGAAGTCGGGAGAAGGGAGAGAATGGGCCACAGTGCAGGGATCCTCACACGTGTCTCTCCTCCCCATGGACACATAACACAGAGCGAGCACCCCACACACATTTGTTGAGTGAGTGTGTTAATTGCTTTGCTTGGAGAAGAGAGGGCTGACAATATACACTCCTTCGGAAAGCTCTGTGACAGCTGATGAGAAGGAAAGTTTTGGAGAGCTGGCTGTCTTTCGGGGAAGTGAGAGAGATCGGTCAGAGCTGAAGGACAAGAGCACTTCTCATTCTTGATTACGCTCTTGAATTATCTGGAGATCTGGTTGAAAGGCAGATTCTGATTCAGTAGGTCTGGGGTGAAGCTGAGATTCCGCATTGCCAATGGGCTTGCAGGCAGTGTGGATGCTGCTGTTCACAGACCACCCTTTCACGTCAATAATCATTTCGGGTTGCTTCCATTTCTAAGAGTCCCTATGTGCTGAGCCTTCCATAAAAAAGACAAGGTTGAGAAATCTGGTCGGGTGTGATTTCCAGATGTAGGAGAGTAAAAAATGGCTTTCTTCAACCTTCTAGGTTCCTTGGCTGGGCTGCTAATTAAATTGACATAAGACAGATTAACAAGACAAAAACTATATTCAATTACATATGATGCACAGAGTCCCACAGACATGTGTGACTTGAAGAAGGGCCAGATGATTGAAGCTTATATAATATCCTGAGCTATAGAAAGGAATAGGGGTTTGGGATTTCTAAGGATTGGTGGAGAAAAGCCATGTGAGGGTGAAGAGAAGAAATGTGTGTTGAAAAAAGGTTGTGTTTTTATGCAGCTAAGAGGTCTCTCGGGTAGTAAAAGTTGTCTCAGAGCAGCCCTCAGAAGAGCAGATGAGAGTTGGGGTGTGGTACCAACCTCCAATCTTATCTCTTGTAGTTCAAGTTAATCTTCGCTGGTTGCTAAGATTCCCAGGGAGAAGATTCATGACAGTTGAGTTCTTTTTGGAGGAACAGTCTTTAGGCACATCAATAGAGCGCAGAAAAAGCCCAGATCTCCTGTTCCCCAGTGCCTTCAGTTCAAAGTAATCAGAAATACCAAAGCATCAGATTTGGAGGTGGCATTTCCTGAACTCCTTCATAGACATACAAGTTCGTCTTTATATTTATGTAAATCCAGAGATCTCTGTGCTGTGAACTGATCAAAAGAAGGGGAGGTATTTCTCTTTGTATTTTCACACAAGAAGAAAAAGCATTCCTGGTGGCTATGATTCTACTAAAATACTCAGCATATGTTTACTGCATTTCACAATAAATCTGCTCAGTTTGATGCATTTAAAACCTGTCAAATGCTTTACAGGCAGAAAATACATAACTCATGCAGAATCCATAAGACACTTAAAGCCCTGTGCTGTTACTGTCAGCAAAATGAAGTCTTTCATACTCCCACAGCCTCTCCATTCCATTTATTTCTCCAGTCATCAGCTTTTCTTCCAGAGTTTCACATTCCTCATGAGGCTGCTCCCCAATCTGGCCCTAGAGAGCCCAAGGAATTTGCCCTCCAGCCCCTTGAGCTGACTACACTGGCCTTGCCAGAGAGCCAGAGCCACGGGGCAGCAGTCTTGAGCTCACTGAACTGACAGCTTCTGGTTAGGGAAATGCAAGTCCACAGGGAAGCGAGGAGTAAGGAATCATATTTGTTGAGCACCTACTGTGTGCCAGATAATGAACCAGAATCACTCCACCCATTTCCTCTAATGCTTATTGCACCATCACTGGAGAACTATGGAGGTTAAAGAGAGAAAAAGAAGTCTCCTCACATTCATGGACTTCAGAGACAAGTCAGCATGTCCCAGACTACTCTCCTATTGCTTGACAGACAGGTCCTGACTCTCATTCTGTGTCCTGAAATCCTCTACCATCTTTGGGGAGCAGGACACCAAAGCTTGCCTAGATCAGGGCTGCCTGGCCACATGAGGAGAATCTAGTGGTGATGGTTCCAAGTTGTTTGTTTTTCTTCCAGTGTTGTCTGCTCCCGGGGGAAGGCTATAGATAGTGAATGCAGAAGTCCTGCCTGGACTCTGCCCTCGCAAAAAGTGCACATCTCTCCTGGAGCCTGAAGAGCCAAACTATGGGTGCCAGAGTCCAGGCCAAAATGGTGCAGCATGAAGACCCCATTATTAAGGCTGCTGATTTCAGGTCTATTTCCAATCAAGGAGGAATGGGGTTTTGTTTTGTATTTTGTTTTTTCAGATTGAAAAGCGCTAAACTGATAAGCAATGACGCATGGCCTTCATGGTCAATTACTCACACTAGCAAAAAACATTTAAGATAAGAATCACAAAAATAATAAGGAGAGTAACAATGCCACCATGACCTTTTAGCAACATGGAGGAAACCACTCTTCAGCAGGGATTCATTTTTCTAGTCTTCTTGTTTTTTTAGCTATAGGAAATAAAGAGTGCACCCTACCCTTTAATTCACTGTTTTCCCCATTCATTTTCTACTTCCTCGTAAATTAAGTAGGGGCAATTTACAAGCCTTTCTTATGTTCCCAGCTCCTGTGGACCCTGATTCTAAAAGCCTCTCTACCCTATCCCTACCACTCCCTCCCCATTTCTAACCCAGCTCTTCCAAACAGAGTATATATAGGTACTGTGGAAGCAGAGTAAGATATCCTGCATATAATAGGTGCTCAATAAGTACTGAGATGAATTAAACTGAAACACTGACAGTTCTTTATCTGGGTCTTAGTCTCATGGAGAATTGCAAAATCTGAGAAATGTGCTATCATACCGTGCCTCCCCAATCTAGTTTGTTCTCTTCCACGTTTGTTACCGGAAACTTGGAACTGAGAATGCAACACCCATTTTCCTTGGAAACCTTCTCCAGAGACAAGCGCTCCTTCTCCCTGGGAACTGTGTAAGAGATGCAGCAGGGAGCCTAGCCCAGCCTGTGCCCGTCCTAGCAGCCTGCACCTGTCAGCGCAAGGTCTACGGATCAAATGGAGGGGACTTTCTGATGGAGCCATCCTGGCAGGGCCACTGTGTAAGAAAGAAGTCACATACTTGCAAAATGAGGGTAGGGGCCAAGCGCACTCCCCAAATCCTCTGAAATAACAAAATTATTCATGAACTGAAATAATCACTGCTTTGTATCTTTTCGTTTTCCCTCTTTGTAAACAGCTCTGCTCTTGGTCCTCCTGCCTAACCACAGCAGCCCCTAGTGGCAACAAGCTGGAACACGCAGGACTGTTTCGAAAATGTCTCCAGCCGTTCACCGGAGCCTAAAGCATCCCCCACCTCCGCCCTCCCCTCTCACTTTCATGGATCTGATTATTATTTCTTAGGGGCTGAGGTTAGCCTATTGGTTTTTCAACACACACGAATGCACACAAGCGTATGCATATACTGATACTGTGTGGGGTGAGGCGAGACACACCGGTCAACGGGCCCCTGGGGTGGGGAACGCACAGGAGAGCTGGTAGGAGCTGGGGGAGTTCTCTGCACACCCCCACGTCCGATGGTCCAGAGTGCCCATGAAACCAGGACCCAGCTCTGACTTGATTTTTGTCGAGAAGAATCAGTCGTCAAAGAGTGAGGGGTGGGACGCCCCACTCAGGGGTTCACATCTCTGCTCCTATCACACCCCCAGGAGCAGCTGCCACCAGCCAAGGTGAGAAAATCATAATGGCACCCTAGAGACAGAGCCTTTTATGAAACAGCTAAATATCTTCCCTCTTCCCAGGGAATGACTTAACAAAACCTCAAATGCCACGCTTGGATGTCAGCTGAAACAACTTTTCTCAAAAAAAAAAAAAAAAAAAAAAACCTAAATGCAAAAAAAGCTTATTTGAAACAACATCCAGAGGGAGTCCTTGTATACCTAAGTCCAGGTAATGGATTTATGCCCGGACTGCTTTCCCTCGCAGGGAGTCCAGTCCCTCCACGATGTCCCTTCCCAGAACCAAAGGCTAGTGGAGCATCAGGCCTATTTTGGAAGGGCTGGGAAGGGAGGGGAAAATGGGTTTGTAAATGTCTAGTGAGTGCTGAGACTGCTGGGTGCTTCCTTCAACAACCTGAACTCAATTCAGACTCACACAGAAAAAAATAGCACGTTAAGAATTCCTCTGGGAAGGAATTGACTCTTAAGAACAGAACTGTTTAACTCTTGATCCTGCCTTAATTGACTCTGCAAACGTTTAAATGGATTCAAATACAACTGAAACGGAGTTGGGTGATTTTGACATCAATTAATATACTCCGATGAAGTTAGCAGGGGGACTTTGAGTTAAGTGCAAGGAATTTTTTAAAAAGCAGGGGGAATACTTTGTTTTAAATTATGATAGAGCATACAGGGCAATTCCCCCAGGGCTTATTACAAAGACTCAGAAGATGTTAAACCCACTGGGAAAAGCCCAAAGCTCTGGCTTCTACAGGGAAATGTGAGTTAGTCGATGCAGACACCACAGATGCTTTATTGGTTATTGTGTGTGTTTTTATGTGTGATATTGGGCTCTGTGCTATGTGCCTCTCAGCTGTTTGAGGGACAGATGTCACAAAGAGTAGTCCGGGCACTCACAGGTTAACTCAAGCCCAGACCCCAAAGGACCCAGGCATTTTAAGAGCAGAGCCTCCTCCAGTCATGGCCTGCCCTTACCCCTTCTAAAATCTTGAATGTGAAAAAAGACTGTCTGCCTTCCATCTGATGGGGGTTGCTGAATATTTACTTCACCCAAGTCCCAAAATGAGGCACACGTTAGCTGTTTCCAGCCCCTCACCTTTCAGCAGCCTGCGTCCACTGAAACGGCTTTTGGGGAGCTCACTAGAGTCCTCTCCACATCCAGATTCCCCAACCTCTTTCCAGGTGTCCTGTGGGGATCAGGACCCTCTCTGAGCTGCGGCCCTTGCTGAGCTCCTGCTCAAGTCTCCTCTCCTCCTGGAGTCTCCTCTCCTCCTCTGCTTTTCCTCGAGTCCTTCCAGCCAATCCCCTGAAGTGTTGATGCCCTTTCTGGTTTAGGACCACTCCTTATACCAAACCAGTGTTCACTTCCCTTTTATTCATCCTACGAGTATCTACTGAGTGCCTACCATCTACCAGGCATTCTTCCAGCACTGGGAATACAGCCGTGAATTTAACAGACAAAAGTCCCTGCTCTTATGGCCTTAGAGTCTAGTGCCAGGGTTGGCAACACTTTTCTGTGAAGGACCAAATAGTAAATATTTCAGGCTTTACAGGCCATATGGTCTCCATGGTAACTACAGCTCTGTGGCTGCAGCTCTAAAGCAGCCATAGACAGAACATAAACAAATGGGCATGGCTGTGTTCCAATAAAACTTTATTTACAAAAAAAAGTTGTAGGAAGGAGGAGGGCTTTGGCCTGCTGGGAAAGACATATTCTGTTTCTGCTGAGATTTCTTTTCTTTTCTTTTTTTTTTCTTCTTTTATTAATTTAATTAATTAATTTATTTATTTATTTATTTATTTATGTTGAGACTAAGTCTTGCTCTGTTGCCCAGACTCCAGTGCAGTGGCACGATCTTGGCTCACTGCAGCCTCTGCCTCCCGAGTTCAAGGGATTCTTCCGCCTCAGCCTCCCGAATAGCTGGGATTACAGGTGTGTGGCCGCCAAGCCCAGCTAATTTTTGTATTTTTAGTAGAGACAGGGTTTCACCATGTTGGCCAGGCTGGTCTCAAACTCCTGGTCTCAAGTGATCCACCTGCCTCGGACTCCCACAGTGCTGAGATTATAGGGGTAAGCCACCCGTGCTCGGCCTCTGCTGAGATTTCTAAACTGACAGAATGAAGCTCAAGGGCCATCTTTCCTGCAACACAGGGAGAAGGTGCCTGAGAATTAAGCCATCCTGGGAAGGCAGGGGGGGGAGTCCCCATGGCATTTATTTTTTTTTTTTTTTTTTTTTTTTTTTTGAGACGGAGTCTCGTTCTGTCGCCCAGGCTGGAGTGCAGTGGCGCAATCTCGGCTCACTGCAAGCTCCTCCTCCCAGGTTCTCGCCATTCTCCTGCCTCAGCCTTCCCAGTAGCTGGGACTACAGGGGCCCGCCACCACGCCCGGCTAATTTTTTGAATTTTTAGTAGAGACGGGGTTTCACCGTGTTAGCCGGAATGGTCTCGATCTCCTGACCTCGTGATCTGCCCTCCTCGACCTCCCAAAGTGCTGAGATTACAGGCGTGAGCACCGCGCCCAGCCTCATGACATCTTTTGACCCCCCTGGATTCAACCAGGTAATCATGTCTGTGCCTTTGGTTATTTTGAATCAATAAACATTTCTCCCTCCCCGCCGCTTTATTTTTTTTATTTTTGGCTTAAGCCAGTTGTTTTGGGGTTCTGTCACTTATAACCAGAGTCCTGACCGATACCAAACCCAAACCCATTCTTGAGCTCCTTTTCTCCTTTCTCCATGTGTTTCCCTGGGCAATATCACTCACCTCCCTGAGTTTCTGCTGTCACCTCTATGTAGATAACCCTGGCATATTTTTTATTTTATTTTTGAAATAATAAAACAGGATCTTCTAAAGATTTTTTATAGAATTTTTATAATCCTATTTTTTGTTTGTTTGTTTGTTTGTTTGTTTTTTCAGATGGAGTCTCTCTCTGTCACCCAGGCTGGAGTGTTGTGGTACAATCTTGGCTCACTGCAACCTCTGCCTCTTAGGCTCAAGTAATCCTCCCACCGCAGACTCCCAAGTAGCTGGGACCTCAGGCCTGTGCAACCATGCCCGGCTGAATTTTTTTTTTTTTTTTTTTTTTTTGTATTTTTAGTAAAAATGAGGTTTCGCCATGTTGCCAATGCTGGTCTCGAACTCCTGAGCTCAAACAATCCACCTGCCTCAGCCTCCCAATGTGCTGGGATTACAGGCATGAGCCACCATGCCCAGCCTTCTATTTTATTTTATTTTAAATTTAGAGTTGGGGTCTCACTATGTTGCCCAAGCTGGTCTCAAAATCCTGGATGCAAGCAATCCTCCCACCTTAGCTTTGGGAGTAGCTGGGCTTTTATAGATATGAGCCACTGTGCCCAATCCTGACATCACTATTTCAGGCTCTAACTTTAATCCTGAGCCCGTATTTCCTCTGGCCTACTAGACATTTTGCCTAAGATATCCAGGAAGTATAACATGTCTAAAACTCAACTCCATACTCTGGTTTCTCTTCAGATGGTATAAATCTTTCACCTTTTAAAACTCAGCTTATTACCTAACCTCTGTCCCTTCAAACATTTTTCCTGTGTTTCATAATAATACTAAAAATAATACCCAAGAGGCACTGTGACTCATGCCTGTAATCCCAGCACTTTGGGAGCCTGAAACTGGTGGATCTCTTGAGCCCAGCAGTTCGAGACCAGCCTGGGCAACATAGCAAGAACCCGCCCTATCAAAAAAAAAAAAAAAAAGTTAGCCAGGTGTGGTGGTACACACCTGTAGTCCTAGCTACTCAGTAGGCTAAGGTGGGAGGATCAACTGAGCCCGAGAGATGGAGGCTGCAGTGAGCCGAAATCACACCACTGCCCTCCAGCCTGGGTGACAGAGTGAAACCCTATCTAAAAAATAAATGAATAAATAAATAAATTAATTAATTAATAATATCAACTGAGCCATTATTACTCTGGGCAAGGTCTTGTGGTAGGCATCATATTATTTCAAATCTTCTTAATTAGCATTCAAGGCAGATATTATAAGTCCCACTGTACAGATGAGGAAACTGCATCTGAGAGACTAAGCTAATTGGATCAGCAGGTGACTAAGCCGTAGTTTAACTTCAGGCCAGCTGTCCTGAGCCTCGATCCTCCCCTGTACCAGGCTGGCTGCCCTTCCTTGTTCAGTTAATAGCAGCATCAGTCGCTCAGTCACCCAGGCCAGGAACTCTTCTTCTAGAACATCTCTTGTATCTTCCTCTTTCTATACAGCCACTGTTTTATTCAAGATTCTCATTCCTAAGGTAACAGATAGTCTTCTAGATGCCTTCTCTTCTCCCAGGCCCTTCCCTTCCACTCCAGTCCATACTGTATTTCATTATGTTATATGGTTGATCCTTGAATAACACGGGATTGAACTGCACAGTTCATTTATAAGCAGATTTTTTTCAACCAAAGCACAGTATTTACAGGATGCAAAACCCGCTACGGAGGCAGGGGTACATTTTGTAGACTCAGGTTTTATAGGACCAACAGCAGGGACTTGAGTATGTATGGATTTCGGCATATATGGGGGTTCTGGAACCCATCCCTCACATATACTGAGGGCTGACTGTAAATACAAACCCCTAATGAAGAAACAAAAATTTCTGCCTCTTCTTCCTCCTCTGCTCAGAAACCAACAACTCCTGCTACAAGATAGAAGCCAAGCAGCTTAGCTGGCAGTCAGAGACCTTTTCAACCCAGCCCACAGCCTACCTTTGTATATATAGTTATCCATATTTAAGGTATACAACATAGTGTTTTAATATACAGATACGTAGTTAAATGCTGACTACAGTCAGGAAAATAAGCACATCCACAATCCATCTTTTTTATCTTCTCTGTTCCTAATGCTCCATTTAATACATTCTTAATCTATCCACTGCTTCCAGAAAATAGCAAGTTCAATTTGCTCTTTTAGAACGATTGAAACTGTTTCTGCTTGAAGTGACCCAACAGCTCTCTGACTGTCTTTTGGGTCCGTTCTCAATTTCCAGTTCTTCCATAAAGCACTCCTGAATACTCTCACCTCTCTCATCTCCCCACTTTCTGAACCTTTTTGTTCCTCCCACTCATCCAATGATCTCTCTCTCTCTCTCTCTCTCTCTCTGTGTGTGTGTGTGTGTGTGTGTGTGTCTGTGTGTGTGTCAGTTATCTGTTACTTTGAAAGACTGTTGTCTTATTTCAATTGTGGGTGTCTTGAATTGTTGTCATATGTCATTATTTAACATATACAATGCATTGCTCTTTAACTGCATCTTATTTCCCTAGCTAGGCAGTAAGTGCCTAGAAGTCAGGGGATGGGCCTCTTTTTTAATCCCTCCATAGTTCCTAGCACATTTCTTATTATAGCTCTTCTTAACACTGGCTGCACATTAAAGTCTCCAATGGAGCTTTATAAAAAATACAAATGCCTGGTCCCATGACCGGAGATTTAGATTTAATCATTCTGAAATGAAGCCAGGCATTGGTATATTTTAAATCTTTCCAGATGATTCTAATGTGCAGCTAGGCTTAGAGCCAGTGATTTGTCACATCACAGATACTCAGAAAATGCTTGATGGATGTTTGATTGACCTGAGTCCCAATATGGGCCCAAATTTCCTAATTAACTGCCCAAATATATTTGGCTACCAGAACAAGGTGGCTAACCCAGTAGACTTAATAAATATTGTTTGGAGCTGAAGATGGTTATCTTGATGTTGACGGTGATGATGGTGATGATAAAAATCTGAAACAAATTCTGGCATTTCTAGTTTCAGCACAGGACAGCAGTTCCCCAGTAAGAAATCAGATCAGCCCGAGTTTGACTTTTGCAAATTCTTTTCTTCCCTAATAGGTGCCTTGTGCCTTTCCAGTCACTCTAGACGGGACTCTGCAAGGCAACAGGCTTCCTGGATCAGTGGAGCAGACTCACTGGGAATAACCTAGTTCCTCCTCATTCCCAAGGCCACAGTTTATAAAAAGCTTAGTTAATTTGTCATTGTGAGAAAGTTTTGGACAAACTAAGTTCTTTTCTTAACGAGGCCTTGCTCTCAGGGAATGGGTAGGGACACAGCCTTTTAGTCTATGGCCTAAAAGGTTTCGGGAAGGACAGAAGTTTGCATCAATAGTTGTTGCCAGCTGTTTAGAGATATTTACTCATTTGCGAATGAGGCAAGAGTCATGGCTGCATCCCCTCATTTAGTATGGAGCTTTGCTTCATTCTGTGAGTGGGGTTCACCCCTAACCTCACTCAGTCTTGCAAATGCCATTGGAGTATTCATATAGATGGTGAAAGAGGTGGAGGATTGGAGAGAGCATCTTTATCCATAAAGTGTCACCACAGGTATAGCCCAAGCATTTAGGACCTGGGGCTGTTTCATTTTATAGCAGGTCTGATTTAGAATTATCTTGGCTAGAAGGTAATATGGTTTGGCTCTGTGTCTCCACCGAGATCTCACATCAAATTGTAATCCCTACGTGTTGGAGGAGGAGCCTGGTGAGAGGTAATTGAATCATGGGGACAGACTTCCCCCTTACTGTTCTCGTGATAGTGAGTGAGTTCTCATGAGATCTGGTTGTTTGAAAGTGTATAGCACCTCCATCTTCACTCTCTCTCTCTCCTGCTGCCGTGTGAAGACGTGCTTGCTTCCCCTTCCACCATGACGGTAAGTTTCCTGAGGCCTCCCCAGCCATGCTTCCTGCACAGCCTGTGGAACTGTGAGTCAATTAAACCTCCTTTCTTTATAAATTACCCAGTCTCAGGTAGTTCTTTATAGCAACGTGAGAATGGACTAATACAGAAATCAAATAATATTTAGAATGGAAAAATTAAGCCTGTTTTTTCTTCATCTTTAGCTCAACTTTTATTTAAAGCCTGAAAAAACTAAGATAGGACTGAGCAGATCAGAAACAGAGGGCCTTGGGTGGTGCTTATTTTTTGGGCCACATTCAGAATATATCAAGGAGGCAGAGTAGTGCAGTATTCAGGAGCAAAGCTCTGGAGTTGAACTGCCTCTTCCCAAACCCCGCATTGATCTTTGGAAATTAAAGATCTCTTGCCTCTCGAGGCTTCAGTTTCCATATTTGTAAAATTGGATAATAATAGCAAGTAATAGTAACAATCTCATCAGGCATGAGAGAGATTGGGTTTGTGGGGGCCATGGCATTAAGGATCCCTGTGGCTATTGCAGGTCATGGTGTGGACCCATATCCTTGTTCCCCACAGCCTGGCTTCTGTTTAGCACACTTACTTAAGGGAACCAGCTTTTCATTTCACTGGCCAATGGAAGGTAATAGGGATTTTTTGTCCACATCCTAATGCTATATTCATTGGGTTTTAGTAAGAAAAGCAGAAACCATTTCAGGACTTCCAAACAGCAGCAGTTTAATATGGGGAACTGGAGACACTGGTAATGCAAGAGCCAAGAAGTCAAGCAGAGGATAGTGAGGAGAGCCAGAAATTAGCAAGAGCACCAAGTCACTATCACCTATGAGCTGCAAAGACAATGGGAGGAGTGGATTGCAGTCCAGGAGCCAGGCCTCCAGGGGGAAGCTAAAACCATGGCAGGGGCTCCTGGAAAGAACCTGGGGCAATGGAGGGAGGGACTGGCTCTCCTCACTATCCTCTGCTTGACTTCTTGGCTCTTGCAGTACCAGTGTCACCAGTTCCCCATATTAAATTGCTGCTGTTTGGAAGCAGAGGCTGTGAAGGACACAGCCACTGCCAGAGACAACACAGTCAGCACCAAGAAGGTATGATTTTCTATGACACCACTTGGTCCCAAGGAGCAAGGGAGTCTGGAAGATATGGTTTCTTATGACACCGAAAGAGATAGAGAATACAGGGAATGAGTCCACGTAGGTGGCTCATGCCTGTAATCCCAGCACTTTAGAAGGCTGAGTCAGAAGGATTGCTTGAGGTCAGGAGTTTGAAACAAATTGGGCAACATAGTGAGGTCCTGTCTTTGCAAAAATAAAAAATAAATAAAATAAAAATAATAATAATAGCCAAGCATGATAGCATGCACCTGTAGTCCCAGCTACTCAGGAAGCTGGGGTGAGAGGACTGCTTGAGCCCAGGAGTTTGAGGCTACAATAAGCTATGGCTGTGCCACTGCACTCCAGCCTGGGTGATGGAGCAAGACCCTGACTCTAAAAGAGAGAGATTGAATGCAGGAAATAGATCTGAGGGAAGACAGGTAGACGACAAGCACAGCTCTTTTCCCACTTCCTAATCTCTCCTGAAACCAGCACAGAATTGTGTCTCTTTGGCTGAACTAAAATTCAAAAGGGCACTTCTCACCTGGGAAGTGTCAGAAGGCAGAAGGGTGCTGGAACCACGATGCAGACCCAGGACTGTTCTGTCAGGGTCTGGAATAACAGAGAGAGCAGGAAGGGAATGCTGCTGAGATTGTGGGGATTGCAGTGGCTTGTTTTCTTTCATTTTTATTCCCTGACAACTGCTTCAGTTCTTTTCATTATTAATCTGGGATTTTTTTTATGTTCTCTGCACATCTTTGGAAGATTAATTTAAGCCAAATCTTCACTACCGCAGGGGCTAATTCATTTTTCTGACTCTTTGAACAAAGAACAACTATTATTTCTTATCAACAGAAAAGCACAACTTTCTGAGTTAAAAGCCGGAAGAATTGCAAGCCTCCTTGGCAATTTGGAGCCTTGAGACAGTCGGGGAATCTCAGCACAGGCTGTGTTTCTTGTGGGACTTTTCATATTGTGGTAGAGAAAGGAAGGAAGAGGATGGCCTTTGCCACATCAGGCAGACTTCAGGACCGTGGGCCTCTCCTCTCCCTCGCCCTCTTCCCACCTCAGTTCTGAAAAAAAGAGGTTTCCCTTCAGCCAATGGGCAAATGCATAGTGGGGTGCCCAGTTCTGCTGGTGGGTAAATGAAATATTTAGTTTGTGAGCTGAAGGGAATCTTTTATCTTTTGTCCAAAGTTCAGAAGCTGGGCCCTTCAAGCAGAAACTAAATTATGGCAGAAGCTCTCCAGGGGGAACTGAGAGACAGCGAATTCTGGAAATGCCAACTAAGCATGGCAATTACAAGAGAAATAACCCTGGATTTCCTCCTCTCCTGCCCTTCAACTCTGGAGGAGGAATCAAAACAAAGATCTTAAAGCCATACAATCTCAGAGCCAGAATGTGTAGATTTCTATCAAATGTCCCCTCCCTGATGCCTCCCCAAGCACACACACAGAATACCGGATGCTGCTAGAACACTTCCACCACTGGAAAGCTCAGGACCCTTCATCCCGTCGGTGGCTGCCCCAGTCATTACAGATTTTCTTCCTTTCACTGAGCCAAGTCTGTCCACTGGCTTCCAGGAAGAGGAGGCCTGGTCTGCGCCCCTGCCTGGCAAAGCCCTGTAGACTTTCCACCATCTTTCAAGTGTCTTGTTTATCTTCTATCCTGCTTATAACATAAGCACCACATTCAGTTTTGGGTTTTATACGTCTGCCTGCTAAATATCTGAACCAGGTTTATCCAAAATTTGTCACAGTATATGAATTGATATTCTTTGAAAAAGAACAAAGAACGTTTTGTGGTCACATAAGCTTTGAAAATGCTAGGTTAATAAGCTTTGGTGGTCATGCTAAGTGTTCACCCACATCCCTGGCTTTTCCCACTTTGGCACCCACCAGCCCCACTGCCACTGTCAGCACCTGCATTGCTTTACCTGAGGGCCCTGTCTGGTCCTTGGAGCCCACTTTGCCTGCACAGGCAACAAGAAGTGTGAAGGAATCAAAACTCCCCAGGAGCAGCCCTCAATCGGAGACAGACTGGAGTTGGTGTGTGATATGGTTTGGCTGTGTCCCCACCCAAATCTCATCTTGAATTGTAGCTCCCATAATTCCTACGTGTTGTGGGAGGGACCCAGTGGGAGGTAATTGAATCATGGGGGTGGGTCTTTCCCATGCTGTTCTCATGATTGTGCATAAGTCTCATGAGATCTGATGGTTTTATAAAGGGAAGTTCCCTTGCACAACTTCTCTCTCTTGCCTGCTGCCATATAAGATGTGGCTTTCGCCTTTTGCCACCCCAATGCCAAGATTGTGAGGCCTCCCCAGCCACATGGAACTGTAAGTCCATTAAACCTCTTTTTCTTTATAAATTACCCAGTCTCGCGTATGCCTTTATCACCAACATGAAAACAGACTGACAACAGTGTGTAAATACCCCGGCTGTCCCACACCACCCTTTGGGAAGGATGACACTGAGGCCCTTATTCTGATGACTGCCAAAGTTCTATTCACCATGGGAACTGGCTCCACAAAACATCCTTTATCCCCTGCTTTCCTTCCTGATCTCGTTCCCACGCTTCCAGGAAACAGGAATCTTTGTCTCAATAAATGCCTGTGGGGAACTCAAACTAAGACACAGTCAACCTGAAATTTCCAAGCAAGGGCTATAGTCCAAGCCCTTCCCAAAATTTATCTGATGGTGAAACCCTTTTCTCACAGTTCATCTGGAGGGGCTAGGGTTCTGGAGGAGATGCTTAAGGAAGCTAGGTTCTGGCCCCTGGGAAGGATGCAGACCTGTCATGGAGTTCCTAAGAGGGAAGAAGTCAAGGACAGCACGGTAGCATGGATGATGAGGGTGTGAAGCAAGAAAGACGTTGAGTGGGAATGAATATTCGGCCACCCAGAAACACCTGGAGCTGACACTCCCCAGGGGTGGAGTCCTCTCAGAGACAGTCTGAGAGGAAGTGGCCGATGTGGGCATTGAATACATTCATCTGCTGCTACAGATTTAAATTCTGGTTCTCACACTTCAAGTGCAGTGTGCAGATTAGGCTAGTTCCTAGTGGATTCATGCTTCACAAAAAGATAATACTGTAGCTGTCTATGCAAGAATTAACCCTCCTGCTCTTCTACCTGTAAGGAAATGGTACCAATTTCCTCAAGCTGCAAGACTGAGAGACAGAGACACCCAGGATTGGGCAATTATGTTAGGAAATTCAACATTCGAGATGAATGGAAAATGACTAGGGACTTTTTCTCAACAGCTTGGCTTGAACGGGATTGATTCCAGGACTAAGAAGTATTCAAGCGACTCAGTGTCTGCAGTGATATAAAATAGGATCATCTGGTAGCTGGAAAATCTAAGGTGTGCCCTCTCATCAAAGCACAGGCATTTAATAAAGTTGATTAAGGATGTTGAAGCAGCAAGGAGGGAAACCAACCATGAAACATTGGGTCAAACCCACATTAGGAGTCCGTAACATCACAGAGACACAGGGAGATGTCCTCTAAATTTCTGCATGGACCAGGAAAATTTATCTTCCCCTGGAAGGACATGGAATGTTCTTTCTGGAACACCCCCCAGCACTGGCTCAGGAAATCTCTGTGAGGGTTCATAGCAGACTCAGGGAATGCTGTCTGCACCTGCACACACAGGTGTATGGGTTTCCTCTGGGCATTGGCTACATGTTAGGCATTTGGTGGTCTGTCCTATACATGATTGGATACAGTGTTTAAGAGACAAATGTTCCCAGACCTTCCTGATCTCCTACCCACAAATAAGCATCCTGACTGGGCCTGCCCTCCACCCCCTAAGAAGGGCACTGCTTGGCAGACCAGCTCTTTACACTCAGAATCTGGAGAAAGAAGGAGGGAGGAAAATGCAAGAGGCCTAGGGAGTATGGCTTTGGAAAACGAAGTTTTTCAAGGTAGTTGGGGGAAAAAATGAGTTCAGAGTTGCAGCAGCACAAGAACAAAATAGATGAGAGAGAATAAGGGACTGTGTTCAGAATGGCTGACGTTGGCAGGGCATGGGGACTCATGTCTGTAATCCAAGTGTTTTGGGAGGCCAACTGCTTGAGTCCAAAAATTTGAGACCAGCCTGGGCAACATAGTGAGACCTCACCTGTACAAAATATAAAAAATATTAGCCAGGTGTGGTGTTGTGCCTGTAGTTCCAGCTACTGGGTAGGCTGAGGTGGGAGGATTGCTTGAACCCAGGAATTTGAGGCTGCAGTGAGCTATGATCATGCCACTGCACTCCAGCCTGGACAACTGAGTAAGACCCTGTCTTTAAAAAATAGAATGGCTGAGGTCTATATGTGTCCTTCTTGGTGTTTGAAAAATACTAGTCAAGGACAGAAGAGCTTGCTTTGAAATTACTCTTGATTGCTGGACTATACTTTCTTGACCTCAAATCCACCTTGGGACTGGATATTGTGAGTCATGGCTTAAAGTACTATTGAGATGTACATCCAGACCCTGAGCCTTTAAACAGATCTACCCACTCACCATAGGTGCAGCTAAAGACCAATAAAAATGGGGGGACTGTCTTGGATCTTCTCTCTCCTTTTATCTTTGCTCCTCACTGTCTACTCCAGTCTTCTGTGTTGACTTCTGACTTTTCAGCAGTTCTCCCATTTTTGGCTACAAAATTGCTCTTTGAACTTGAATACAGAAATTGACTTTCATGCTATTGATTCTTGCTCTCCTTAAGAAAAATGTTTTCCTCCCTTCTGTTTCTCCCCTATCCTAAGCCTCCAGGGTGAGCACCAGCCCAGCCTGGCTTCAGTTCCTGAACCACCCCAATGCCTGTTAACTGGGCTTGTTCTGCATCTCACATCAGAGCATGTGATGCGTGCCAGGTTCTTAGCCCATAGCCAATAATTATCGTCTCTGAGCTCCTGCACACATTGACATAGTGAGAATATTCACTTGAGAATGCTGTATTGGCCAGGCGCAGTGGCTCAAGCCTGTAATCCCAGGACTTTGGGAGGCCGAACAGGGCAGATCACTTGAGGTCAGGAGTTTGAGACCAGCCTAGCCAACATGCTGAAACCCTGTCTCTACCAAAAATACAAAAATTAGCTGGGTGTGGTGGTGAGCACCTGTACTCCCAGCTACTTGGGAGGCCGAGGCAGGAGAATAGTTTGAACCTAGGAGGCAGAGATGGCAGTGAGCCCATATTGCGCCACTGCACTCCAGCCTAGGTGACAGAGCAAGATGCCATTTAAAAAAAAACTTTGCAAGATGGGCTACCACAATTTCTCTTCTAAAAAATGCAAAGCCAATCAGCACATGAAAAGATGTACAACACAACTCATTAGGGAAATGCAAATCAAAACCACAATGAGATACCACTTCACACTTATTAGGATGGCCTTAAAAAGGAATTAAATTCTGATACACGCTGCAACATGGATGAACCTTAACTAAAATAAGGCAGACACAAAAGGACCAATACTATACGATTCCATTTAACTAAGGCACCTCATGCAGACAGAAAGTAGAATAGTGGCTGCAGGGTTTTAGGGGGACAGGGGAATGGGGAGTTTAGTGGGCACAGAGTTTCAGTTTGGAAAAATGAAAAATATCTGGAGATAGATGATGCTGATGGCTGCACAACGCGAATGTACTTAATGCCACTGAACTATACACTTAAAATTGTTAAGATGGTAAATGTTGTTATTTACATTTTACCACAATAAAGAAAAATTATTTAGAGCAATGCAGAACAATTGCCACAAACCAAGCTGAGGCTTCTTTGGGTGTGGCTCTTGCCAGGTGAAGGAGGCAGGTTTGTGCTAAAACAATAGAAACTGACTCAGTCTGGTCCTTGAATGCCGGTCTCAGCAGAGGGAAAGCTTTCAGCCGAAGCCAGGAATGTGCACATCATGAAGTTAGGCAGGGCCTCTCCATGGAAATCGACATTTATTTGAAGACTTTAATGCTTGATTTGGCCTCACCCAGAGGTGACCTTCTACACAGGGCCAAAAGAAAAGTGATTTCTTTGATCGTCCATCTGACCCCAAACTGACCTCCTGCGTTTTCCAATTCATTTTAAACCATGCTGTACTGACCAAAGTGATTCCAGCTCTTAGCAAAGAACATTTCATATTTTACCAACAATTCTGGGCCAATTTCAGATCTGTTCACTTGAACAGCAAGAATAAAATCCTGTGAGTTCTCTCTGGGTCTTTCTGATCTCAGGCAGTAGGGAGGTAAGGCAAGGGGAATATTTATAATTTAAGTGAAGCTTGGGGGACAGATGAGAATCGGAAACTCCTCCCTGCTTGAATGTGAACTGGCTCACTTGGGCCACATCTGAGTGGGAGGGAGATGGTGTAACTCGCAGGGCAGGGACTGGGGTTCTTTTTTCCTCAGGTGAGGATCAGCATCTTGCCAGGGAGGAGAAGAATGCGATTCTTCTGTGTTGTTTACAACACTTTAGGCTGCAAGTAACAGCAAGACCAACTAGAGCTGGATTAAACAATAAGGAAAATGTATCCTCTGTAACAGGACAAGAGGATGGAGCTATACAAAAGAATAAGATCATGTCCTTTACAGCAACATGGATGCAGCTGGAGGCCATCATTCTAAGTGAATTAACACAGAAACAAAAGCAAATATCACATGTTCTTGTAAGTGGGTGCTAAACATTGGGTGCACACGGACGTAAAGATGGGAACAACAGACACTGGGGACTCCAAACGTGGGGAGGGAACAAGGGTTGAAAAACTGCCTGTTGGGTACTGTTTTCACTGCTTGGGTAATGGGCATACCAGGAGCGCAAATCTCAGCATCACACAATATACCCATGTAACAAACCTGCATGCGTATCCCCTGAATCTATAATTAAAAAAAAAAAAAGACAAGAGATAGGGTGACTGTGGGGTTGGTGTATCAGCAGCTCAGTGCAGTAAGCAAGTCCCTGTGCTCTGTCCATCTGTCTTGCTTCCTTCATGCTCACACGAAGCTGCCGACTCCCCAGACAGACCAGGCAATGGGAGGGTATGCCTTCCAGACCCCATCCCGACAACCAACAGAACTCCCCCTCATGTGAATCATATCCCATGCCAATGCCCCAAATCAGGAGACAGCAACCTTTCTCTGTAAAGGAACAAGATAGTAGATATTTTGGGCTTTGAGGATATATACATTTGGTCACAGTCACTCCACTCTGCTGTTGGAATGTGAGAGCTGTCATAGGTAATGCATTAACAAATGAGCATGGTTGCATTCGGATGAAATTTTATTTGTAAAAACAGGTGGGCTGGCTGGATTTGGCCAGTGGGCTAATTTGTTCACACTTTTTCTAGACCAGGTAGCCTCAAAATTAGCTCTAGGACACAAGTGTTGATGAAAACAAGTCACAGGCAATTTGTTACTAATTTATAACCACAGTGCTTGTAAACGGTTTATTCCATTCTCTGTTGGCATCTAATAGAGACTATTCAAAAGATCCTAATTCATAACATTGAGCATATGATCATCCAAAAGGCAGATGATAGCAGAGCACAGCAAAGCTAGGGCACCGAAATAAATGAGAATAAAAATTTCAAGGCTAGGCGCAGTGGCTCACACCTGTAATCCCAGCACTTTGGGAGGCTGAGGTGGGCGGATCACTTGAGGTCAAGAGTTCGAGACCAGCCTGCCCAACATGGTAAAACCCCATCTCCACTAAAAATACAAAAATTAGCCAGGCATGGTGGTGCACACCTGTAATCCCAGCTACTCAGGAGGCTGAGGCAGGAGAATTGCTTGAACCTGGGAGGTGGAGGCTGCAGTGAGCCAAGATCGCGCCATTGTACTCCAGCCTGGGTGACATCTCAAAACAACAACAACAACAAAAACATTTAATTACATTTAAAGGGTACTCCATCCCCTCTGAATGCCTAAATTCCTACAGAAACTGTTTTCATATCTCCTTTTTTGTTTCTCCTATATTGAAAGTCAAGAATGAAAAAGACTTAACACTTTGTCCAAATTTTACAGATGGAATGGAGATTCAGAGAAGGCAAGCTACTTTCCCCATATCACACAGCCACTCAGTGGCAGAACGAAGATCCCAACCCAGGCTATAGTAGGTTGTTGTATTGTTCAGAATATTTGCTGCCCCTACAAAGAGGAAGCTTATACAACTCCTGCTGGAATAAGCTTGGTCCTTGTGCCTTGTGGTGGTCCTCTCTGTGGAGTGGGGTATATACCACCACCGCTACCCACATTGTTGAACTCAGGAGCAGCCAAGCAATTTGTTTTGCCCATGAAGTGTGGATGAAAGTAGCATGTATCGCTTCCGATTGCCATGTCTGCCTGTGCTCTACCACAAAACATGATGTTCCTGGCAGAGACTGCTCTGCTCCGCTGGGTTGCAGAGTGAAGAGGGTAAGCACAGCTGCAGCTCACCTGTGATAAGCATATCACACGAGCAAGAAATAAGCCAGTGTGGTCTGGAGTCTTTTGTTACTGCAGCATAACTGAGTCTACCTTGACCAGTATTCAGGCTTTATAACACAGGCACTGCTCTTTCTCACCAGGAGGATTGCATTTCCAGCAGTGTTGCATGGAATTTAACAGCACATGTTTTATTTTTATTGTATTTATTTCTGCAGTGATGAGGGCTCCACCCTCATGACCTAATTAATCACCTCCTAAAGGCCCTACCTCTATACAGTCGCATTGAGGATTATGTTTCAACATGAGGATTTTGGGGGGACACAAACGTTCAGATCATAGCAGGTACCTACCCCACAGGGATATGTTGAGGATTTAATAACCTAAGCCTGTGCTTTGAGGAATTTGGCTAAATGGCTACTATTATTCCACATAGCCTCCCCTTAGCTGACATGGCAGTGACAGCAAGGGATTGGGGTGAGAGAGGGGTTTGCTAAGATGGTTTCATGTCTTATACATGCAAACAGCCAAACCCTCAGAAGTCACTCTCCCCCAGGGAGGATGCTGATGACCATCACTGTCCCTGCAACAGGCCAAGGGGAAAGGACTGGAGGGGCTTTGTGGTGAAGGGGTTGGGAGCAGGGACTGTGGAGCCAGACTGGTGAGGGTTCAAGTCCTATCTGTGTCCCTTCCTTCCTGGGCATATGTAGATAAGTTACTAACCTCAGTGAGCTTCAGTTCCCATCTCATGGGGTGAGGTGAGGATTCAGTGAAATAATTCATGGAAAAATGCTTGTCTCAGTCCCTGGCACACTGTAAGGTCTCAGTAGACATCAGGATCGACGTCGGTGTTCTTCTGCCAGAGTAAACCAAAGCGAGTGTGGGCAGAAAAGGAGTCATAGGAGGTGATTCATCTCTCAGTGCATCTGAAGGAGCAGCAGGGGTCATTGTAGCCTATCCCCTGTCCTCACGAAAACATCACCTCTTGAAATCACAGACTGATTATCTGGCTGGTGTCAAGTTGGTAGAAAATAAAGCATCCCTCCCTGACATTGCACAACTGTCATGGATTCCCATGGCCAGTACAGACTGCCCAGTCTGCTTGTTATATTGGGGAAGTTATCGTATGTCCATAAAGGTGTTCCCCCACTCAGCTGGGAGTAGCTGCTCAGAACGCCATGGATGTGGGTTTAATGACCTTCGGTCAGGGTTATGCACCATGGGGAAAAGCTCAGATCAGGCAAAGATACACTGTGTCCCTCCACAAACAGATCCACACTTGGCCTGGAGCTGCCCACGGAAGGAAACCCCTGGCTCACATCCTTCTCAGCCACATGTCTTGGTGTACCCTCTGCTGAGGGCAGGATCCATTGCTGCCAAGCTGCTGGGCCAGGGCTTTCACACACTTGCCAGGCTATAAGCTCTACCTGAGGCCAGGTGTGCTCGCCTCCCCGCTGATTGGGTAGACTCCTGCCTAGGCCTGGCTGGAGGAGGGCTGGAGAATAATCAGTTGGAGATGAATACCACATGCCCAGCCCTTGAATTGCTGGCTATTGGCTTGTTGGCCAGAAATCCAGATTAAGCTCTTAACATGCACACGCACCTAGGAGGGATGTTCGCCAGGCTCCACAGCTGTGTTTGAGTGAGTTCATTAGATGCTGTCATTCATGGCTGCCACAAGTGTTCCCCGGGTGCTCCCAGGTGTCAGGCACTCCTTCCTCCACGTCTGGGGAAGCAAGGACGTGACCAACACTTAGAAGGGAAGTGGGGTGGGGGGTTGCCATCTGGAAGCTTTGCTGACCACACTGCCCTGAGCTGTGTTTAGAGTTCAGCCTGGGGCCTGGAAAGCAGGCCCAGGAAACCTCATGGGGCCTTCATGCCTGACGAATGAGAAATAGCCAGAACTGCCGGCCTGCCCCTTGGTGGCTACTACACAAGAGCTTGCCAGATTTTCTATACATTTTTTTTTTTTTCTCAAATGTCACCATGAATTAGCAGTGCTCACTCCTGGGGCTGCTGGGAATACATCTTTACTGCTTCCATCAGAACCAGCCTCAAGGTTGGAGAGAAAGCCTTTCATTTGGTAAGCAACTGTGAGGGTTCATTACCGAGTGAAGGGAGAAGGCAACAAGGGTCTATGAGAGGAAATAGTACAGAAATTGGAATATCTTCAGTGAAAGCATTGCAAGGCAACATTTCAGGGTAATTTCCTACTGCGTTTTAATGACCAATAAAGAAGATACAAAAGTGTCATTTATAGAGAAACTCCAGCATTTTGTTTTCTTGGTTATTCTAATAGATCAATTGAAACATATAATATGATTTAAAAAACAATTTTTTTGGCCAAACACTGTATTCAATCTTTCACGCTACAGATCTGTGTAGTTACCGCTTGTCATCCAGTCAAGATGCAAGTGAGTGGGGCTAAACGAGAAGAAAATTCTGCTCTTTTTCCTTCTGATAACAGGCAAGGAAACCTTGCAAACTCCATCCTAAGACATTTTCCCATTTTATTTATTGTGGCCGGTTTCTAACTGAAAGTTACAATATATTCATTCTCAGGCAGTGGGGTAGTTTTGGTGAAAACACATGAGGGACCCTTGGGGTTTTGGGAGGTGAAGGGCAGTTTTTTAATCCATTAGTTTTGTCTGCCTAGGTTCACCACCCAGAACCAACCCCAAGCCTACCAAGTGGGGTGACATGGACTGAGTATGACACTGGGGACAACTTCAGCCCCAGCTCACTCTGTGGATGGGAGGGGCTGGAGACCAGGTCTACTTGTAGAGAGGACAGCTCCTCCTCCTGAAGACCCCTCCTACTCATCTCACAGAGCCTCTTCCTCCTCTAGAATCAGCCGCCAGGACCTCTATAATCTGACTTCTGCTGCTAGTAACATCGCAAAGGCAGAATCTGGCTTCTCTGCAAGGACTTCAGGCTTGTCAAACTCAATCACCTGAAAGTCAGAGAAGAAGAACTGAAATCAGCAGAAAATATCTACCCACTGTAAAGCTCAAACCACTGAAATTTCTGGGGAGGTGAAGCCAAAAGAGCTTCCTGTACCTTCCCATTTTCCATAACCAGGACGTGATCGCAGTTGAGAACTGTGTTGAGGCGGTGGGCGATGGTCAGCACAGTGCAGCCTTTGAAGGCATCTTTGATGGTGTTCTGGACCAGGGTGTCAGTCTTGGAGTCCATAGAGGCGGTGGCTTCATCAAGGAGAATGATCTGTCGAGGAGGGAACATTGTAAAGGTAAGCCAAAGGTGCATTGAGAGGGGAATTTATAGCCTTGGCTCTATTTACTTTAAAAAAAGAAGAAGAAGTAAAGGAAGACCACAAGATGAAAATTAGCTAAACATCCATCTCAAAAAAAAAAAAAAATGAGAAAAAGAAGAGTGAAGTAAAAGTCATATCACATCACCTCCATCTTTCCCAAGGAACTTGCTAGAGGGACCAGGTTGTATATCCTTTACTCCTCTTTTTAAGTGGTTTATTCTAACCCTACAAACTTGTAGGGAGACAGGCTGCACAGGCTTTATCTATTGGGCTAACCTGAGTCGGCATGAAGCACAGTGGCACTTACATTCATTCCCTATACTGCTGCCATATCAAACAATCACAAACTTAGAGACTCAACATAAAATTTATCTTCTAGTTCCAGACGTCAGAAATCCTAAAATCAAGGTATTGTCAGGGCTGCATTCTTTCTGTTTCCTTGCCCTCTCCAGTTTCTGGGCCACTTGTATTCCTTGGCCCACAGCCCCTCCTGGCATCACAGCTCCTTTTCTCTCTTTGACTCTTCTGCCTCCTCCTTGGAAAGCCCCATGTGAATATGTTTGGCCCACCCAGATCTACGATCATCTCCCCATCTCAAGATCCTTAATCACAACTGCAGAGTCCCTTTTGCCAAGTAAGTTAATATATTAAAAGTCTTGGATGAATATGTTCACAAGATCTAAAAATCAGGACATTAACATCTTTGGGGAGGTGGGGTATTATTCTGCTGGTCACAGGGCGGATTTGATTTAGCAAATCAGAGCACTTGAACTTAACCCCTGACTCTGCTTGACTGGCCAAGTTACTTAACTTCCCCGAGGCTCTGTTCCCTCATAGGTGAAAGGGGGCTATGCCTTATTGATGAGCTGGAAATGGAGATGACACTTAAACCACTTAGCACGGCAGGCACTGGATCCATGCAGGTCCCTCTCCCCTGATATTAGCACATCTGGAGAATACACACAATGGGTCACACCTTTGATGAGGCTTCAGACACTGACATTACTAAAGCAACAGCAATCCCTTCCTGGAAATCAGTAAATTAGGGTGGCTAAGTCACAAAGAAAAATAAGTATAAATTGTACAATTCCCATATCCTAGCATTCTGATGGCCCTCTTGAGCATCCTGGGGACAGTGTATCCAGATTCAGAATTGTTCAGAGACAATGGGAGAAAGTTGGGAGACAGATTTTTCAAACTCAAACCACTTAGGCGAGCAGAGAGAAAATCTAAGCGAGACCTCCCCAGGGGAAGCCTGGGAGAGGAAGGTGCTCTTGCTGTAAATGGCTGTTACTTTTCAATTTTTATCCCTCACAACTTTGTCTTAAGAAAAGTGATCTGTTTTAAATGGCTCAATTGCTCTCTCTTTGCTGAAAGACATACGCCTGGCACTACCTCCTGGATTGAGTGGCGCTGCGGGAAATATCCGAAATTTAACCAATCCATTTTCCGTGTTTTCTTACCTTTGAATTACGGAGAAGAGCTCGGGCCACACAAAGCAGCTGACGTTCCCCTACTGAGAAGTTTTCTCCATTTTCTGTAACTTCTGCCTGTAATTTTTCTGGGAGTTTCATTATCTATAAAACACAGAAAATGCCACATTTGTGCTGATGATCTATAAAATTGTCCTATGCTGTCTGTATTGATTGCCCCCTTCTCTTGCATTCATCAGCTTGCTTTATTTTACTATGGCAAAGAAAGTGTAAAACAACAATCATTTCAATATTGCAAACAGGCACCAGGGAAAGACCGGGGAGTAGGCGGACATTAATAATTTAAAATCACAGTATGACTCATAGATCCCCATAGACAATTCACCAAAAGAACAAATGATGCAAATGCAGTTCCAGAGAGCACACAAACAACTGGAAACGGCCTTCTGGATTGCTGTTTGCATGGACAAAATAGAGATGGGATGGGAGAGTTTCCTGGACATTAAGGAAGGGTAAGACAGGGTCTGGCTTATCCAGAGTGACAAGCCAAAGTGGCCTTGGAAGATGCTCACATTGGTACACCAAGTCCTGGAAAAATATCATGTTGGGCTGTAGAGGTGGCCATGCTTACCTGCTGACCCCAGCTGGGGTTGTAGTTCTTATAGGACAGGGTCCCCTCTCGCAGATGGTTCAGTCTTCTCCAACCAGCTATACTTGCTATTCCCAGAACATTCCACACCCTCCCGTTTTCTGTGGCTTGTCTGTTCTGATAAGCAAATGAGGCCATTGGCAGAGTAGCAGGGCCTTCCATCTGCTCTACAGCCAGATAGGCTTGAGTTCAAGTCTCCATCCTGCTACTCACTAGCCTGGGCATGTTACTTCCCTGAGCTTTAATTTCTTCATCTCTAAAATTAGAGGTAAGAGTACCAACCTCAGAGCATTGTAGTAAGGACCAAGTGAGATGATACATGTAGTGCTCTTGACTGGATCACTGTAGAGCCCTATTGTTGCTTTTAATAGGAAAGAGTAACTAAGGATTATGTTCTACTGACTTATGTGGTGTCCAAAAATAAACCTGGCTAAGTGCTGGCCTAGGTGCTTGTCAAATTTAAACCTAGGCCAGGAATCTAGGGCAGTGGTGCTGGGAAACAAACTCCTCCTCAACAGCCCCAGAGACCTACTGTGTCTCTCATGAATGTTCTCTCCAGAACCTGCCAGAGCATCTCGTCGGTGTGACTCTCAAAGGGATCCAAGTTGTATCTGCAATGAAGGAGAGGAAAGGACAGGGAGCCAGATTTCCAAGGACGAGAGGATGGATGGGGAGCAGGCTTTCTGTAGCATGTGGAGGAGGGTAGCAGGTGGCATGTGATGACCTTGTGCTCCAAGAACAGTCCTCAGTCCACGACAGTGGTCCACAAAATACGGACCTCAGGCCACGAGACCAAGGGTTCACAACTCTGTGACGGAGCAGAAACCGCCGAGGCAGGCAGTGACAGGTGGAACCCTGCCGAGAGGCAGCTCTGAGCAAGGTGCTCAGAAAGACACGCCTGGGCCTCTCAGCAGCCCCGAGTAGCAGAGTGGGTTTGAACTGATAAAATTCTTGGCAGAGAAAGAGGGAGAGTGAGCAACCCAAATCTGCCATTCCATGTATCGGCAGCTCCTAGGGCCTCACAGGGTGCTGAGCAGTTCAGACACAGAATGTAAATCTACTGTTTCAAGAGGCAGAATGCATTTTTCAAACAATGAACTCTAAATACAGTAAATACAGTTACCCTACTTCATCTGGTGCTCTATGGGAGAAATGTTCCTCTCATTACAGAGAGAGCCACTGCACTGGCTAACTGAGAAACTGCCTTTCCCCTTGTGCCTTGATATCAGATCTGGAGCCCCACAGAAGCTGCAGCCCTACTGTTCTTGCTTGAAATAGCTTCTGTTCACTTAGTTGTGGAAATAAATGAATGCATTTCGAAATGGACAGCTATATATGTGAGGTAACTATTTATTTTATTGTACACACTGGGACACTTTTCAGAGTGGCCATTGCTAAACCTGATGGGATGCTGGGACACAGGCATAAACTAGGGCTGTCCAGAGCCACCAGAATATCTGCTCAGTGTATGAATGAATATAGAAGCATGCTGTTCATTGATAATGTGTTTATAAAACACAAGCAATGCTCAGACCCCTGGGCCCTGGCTCCTCCCAAGGCTGGAGGCAGAAACAGGGACCAGCAGTGCTTGTGAACCCTCTGGGATGCTGCTTCCCTCAGACAGAACAGCTCCAGGCCAGCCATGCCCTGGGGACATCACAAAGTTCTTGGTCAGTCTGATTTCACTCTCCAAAAATAGGAATGCACAATGATTAAAAACAGCTACCTTACTGTACCTACAAACAGGACAGGATCCTGTGGGATCACGGTCAGCTTGGTTCTGAGGTCTTCCAAGCTGAGAGTGCAGATATCCACCTCATCAATGAAGATTGTGCCATTGGCTGGTTCCACCAGACGAAACAAGGCCATTCCTAACGATGACTTTCCTGGGAACCATAAAAGCAAGAACAACAAATCAAACATCAGCTTGTGCTTCCATCATATCCAAGCATTTAATTAGTGGGATTTTTAATGCAATGCAAATGGCTCCATAAGGATGGTGTAGACAGAAAGTGTCCTCACTGGGGTCGGGGTGGAGGGATGGGCTACCCTGACACAGTTAACCTGCTCATCCTTGCAAGGGCCCTTAGCACACAACTCATCTCTGGGGCCCTGTTGCACTAGAATGATTGTCATTTAATTAATTCAAAAACCGATGTGTCTGCTTCCATCTCTACACACCCATTCAACCTGAAACCCTAATTTACAGTAAAGAGATTTGAGAGAAATAACAGCCAATCTGACACACATACACATCACTCTCTGGTGTGACTTAACTAGGACATCCAGTGGAAATCCAAAGAAAACAACCTAAAAGAAACAAAAGCACAGCTTGTCCTCACCGGAACCTGTTCTTCCAACAATCCCGACTGTCTGCCCACTTTGTATGTTCAGGTTCAGGCTGTCGAGAACAAGGGGGGTGTTGTCTCTGTATCTCATCTGATAGTCTCTGAAGGTGATCTCCCCATGGCTGGGCCAGTCTTTGGGACAGGTCCCCACTTTGAGGGGATGAGTGCATTCAGGAACACAGGTCTGTAAAGGAGAACAACTAATGACCAGTGAATAGCCATTTGTTTTTTCATTTATTTAACTAATTCATTCATTGATTCACACAGTTTCAGGTACTGCTATTCATGGTGGTGAAATAAACCATAATGACCCTTAAGTCTAGAAACTCACATTCCAGTGGGGATGTCAGATAATAAACATGAAAAAAATTAAAAATGAAGACAACAAAACTGAGTATTGCAATAGGATACAGAATGTGAATGTGATTTGTGTGTTGGGCAAGGGGGATGGGAGAGTAAAAGTACTTGAGGTTTGAGGAAGGTACCTATGTGACACTGGAGCTGAGGGCTGGAGTGCTGGGAGGATGCCAGCTACAAGAGGATCAAGTCCAGAGCCCTCCAGGTTGGGGGGACAGCTAATACAAAGGCCCCAGGGCCAGAATGAGCTTGGGCAATTTGAGGAATGGAAAGAAAAATCATGCGGCTGGAGCTTAGCGAATAGAGGGATGGATGACTCAGAGGAATACACAAGGGAAAAATCATACTGGGCCTGGGGGCCTGGGAAAATGTCAGAAGTGTAGCCCTGAAGCTGTGTGACAAGGCCAGAGAGAGCCTTGAGATTTGCAGAACTCAACCAGATATAATTTCAAGATCTGCAAGAATCATCATCATGCTAGAAGTAGAAAGATGGCAAGAATGCAGGATGTCAAGTTCAGAGGTCTTTAGAGATACATGAAAAAAAAAAACAAAAAAACACCATTTAAGTCTTCTAAGAGTCCAAGAAATGCAAGGTCTAATTAAGGAGAAGGGCAGCTTGGCTTCGTCACAAGAGCAGCCCCTCCTCTTAAGTCACCTCTGTGTAAACAGCTGGAATTAGGGATCCCGTGTGCCCCATCAGGGTGACCAGCCCACATCTCTGGTCAATAAGCAACCTCATTTAGCTGAGAAAATACCTGTATTGTTAAGGACTGAGTATTTTTTAACTCCTAGAAGATTTAGAATTAGGAATAAAAATATTTTAGAGAAATGAAACTGTAACAGTCATATTTTTAGTTTAAGAAATCTGCACGCTTGGTGTTTCAAGTATTCACAATATATTAACAGAACTTGGGCGCGTGATGCTAATTTAAAATGTACAATTGAATAATTGATTTAAACATGATTTTAAGTTAAAAATTTACTGTTTATAGCTTTGATTCTGTCATGAAAACTTAGAGCTTACTATATTTATAAGTTTAATTTATTAAAGTTATACAAACTCAGGAAGGTTTGTGGTTAAATCAGATCATTGAGGTACTTAAAAAAGAAATTGAATGTATTAAATTTTAAAATGCAGTTTAAAATGTTTTAAAGTGTTTAATTAAGTTTGTAAATGGAGCCAAACACTCTTCAAAGGCACTTAAATGTGATTGCTAGAATTGGCTAGACTTCTTTTAAAAGAATAGCAAGATTTGTAAGTTGGATATAAAAGCTTTTAAAGAAGTGTCAGACTGGGCTTCTATTTTTTCAACTTATGACTTTAATCAATCAAATAATAATTTTTAACTTAAAAAAATTTTAGAGTCAGGGTCGAGCTCTGCTGCACAGGCTGGAGTGCAATGGCATCATCGTAGCTTACTGCAGCTTCAAACTCCTGGGCTCAAGTGACCCTCCCTCCTTAACCTCCTCAGTAGCTAGGACTATAGCTGCACGCCACCACACATGGCAAAATTTAACTTTTTTTTTTTTTTTTTTGTAGAGATAGGGTCTTACTATACTGCACAGGCTGGTCTCAAACTCCTGGCTTCAAGAAATCCTCCTGCCTCGGTCTCCAAAAGTGTTGAAATTACAGGTGTGAGTCACTGCGCCTGGCCAAATATTAATTTTTAGAAACCAAAGTAAACCACTGAATTGTATTTTTCTGTGTATCAAAACAGCCCTTAAGGAAACCTTGTTAAAAAGCAGCTCACATTCAACATCAAGGACTTTAGAATGTATTGTAAATACAAGTTTTAAGAAGAGGGATGACTCATCCAATTTGGGGTTTTTGTTTTGTTTTGTTTTTGATTTTTGAGACGGAGTTTTACTCTTGTTGTCCTGGCCTGGAGTGTAATGGTGCGATCTCAGCTCACTGAAACCTCCGCCTCCTGGGCTCTAGTGATTCTCCTGCCTCAGCCTCCCGAGTAGCTGGGATTACCACCGCTCGCCACCATGCCTGGCTAATTTTTGTATTTTTAGTGGTGATAGGGTTTCACCATCTTGGCCAGGCTGGTCTCGAACTCTTGACCTCAGGTGATCTGCCCACCTCAGCCTCCCAAAGTGCTGGGATTACAGGTGTAAGCCACCATGCCCAGTCCGATTTCAGTTTTTTAAAAAGACCCCTTTCGCATTTAAAAAGATCCGATATTTGCCCAAGTCCTGCCAAAATTAACTTGTCCCTCCTCTTTGATGTACTAATTTCTTACCAAAATGTATTCCCTAAGCAGCTCCACGGAGGTGAATTTGGCTTGGGTCTCTGTTCCCGTTCGCACACACACTTGGAGCAGTCCGCTTAGCTGTTAAAAAGGAGCAAGCAGCCGCAGTTAGAGCCCCTTTCCTCCTTCGGGTTCTGTTGCTCCCGGTTCAGGAGGCAGCCCTGGTGAATGACCCCTCCCCTGCCTCAAGCAGGACAGCACAGACAGGAGGCCTGCCTTCCCAGCCAAGTGCCTAGAAGTAAAGACATTCCTGTTGGGGTGTTTTGCCTTCAAACACTTCCTTTGTATTTAGAAACAAATGGTAATTACATTTTTCCCCGGCACTCCAGATGGTGAGAATCAGTTCCCCACAGAACCACTTGATCACACGCCTCTTTGAGTGGTGGGAATTCTCTCTGGGAGCTGCAGAACTGCTAGGTATCGGCCCCTTGCTGCCACCTGGCAGGATCTTGCATCTCAGAGCAGCCCTCCCCCAGCCCCTTGCTCGAAAAGCAACTGAAAACCACATCGCCATAAGAGAACAGAAAACCATCAAGCCTGTCTTCTTGCTATAGTAATGAGAAAGTCAAGGCTCAGACTGGGGCATGTGGCTTGCTAAGATCACCCACCTTAGGCCTGGATCTCCCAGAAGCCAACCCTGAGATTTGACTGTAAGGAGTATATTAGGGCAGGTTGAATGGTGTCCCCCACCCCTAAAAGATGTGCCCATTTCCTAATCCCTGGAACCTGCAAATGCTCTCTCATTTGGAGAGAGGATCTCTGCAGGTGTTAATAAGGATCTTGAGATCATCCTGGATCACCTGGGTGGGTCCTAAGTCCAGTGATAAGTGTCATTATAAGAGACAGAGGAGAAAATACAGAGGAGAAGGGGACATGAAGGCAGAGGCAGAGACTGGAGTGATGCAGCTACAAGACAAGAGATGCCAGGGATGGCCAGCAGCCACAGAAGCTGGAAGAGAGAAGAAACAGATTCTCCCGAGCCTCCGGGGGGGAAGCTGGCCCTGCCAACACCTTGAGTCCGGGCGTCTGACTCCACAATAGTGAAAGAATACCATTCTCTTGTTTGAAGCCTGCAAGCATGTAATTTGTCACAGCAGCCTTCGCAAACAAACATAGGCAGTGAACCCAGATTGTACCAGGAGGGGATGGAGGAGTGAGCAGGGGAAGAGAGGCTGCCCATACCAGGTGTGTTTGTGAGACGTTACTGCTGTGGGCAACTGAGAGTCCAGCTGACCTGGGAGCTCTGGGACACTGAATGGAGCACACCTCGGAACTGGCCCATGCTGGGGCAAGAAAGCTGGGGTACACGTGGGTACATAGCCACTGACTCCCTCAGTCATTGCTGCACCTGCTCCTGGGTGTGAGAATGCCTGGAACCTCCAGCCTGCCCTGGAAAGGTGGGGCAGCCACAGCATGTGTTACCAAGTGGGCTAGAGGCAGGACCACCTCATGCATTAGCGAACTTCATTGACTGAGCAGTAGCCATGGGCCAGGTACTGGTGGGGGCACCAGTTTCCAGGGTTGAAGGTTACAGACAAGATCCCTGCACTCACGCAGCTTCCATTCTAGTGGACTGGTGGGGATGGCATGCAAGGCCACTGCGGGAGTGACAAGAATGTCCCAAAAGGATGATGTAGGAGAGGGGCTGGAGCTGGGGAGTTACCTTAGATAGGGGGTTCCAGAGGACTGTGTGAGCTGAGGCATTTATGATAAGAAGTCCACCAGTCAAACTCGGGATAAGAATGCTGTAGTAAGAAGCAAGAGGCCTTAGCAGCAAAGAGGCAGGGGTCACGAGCAGGTGGGTGACGTGGAGAGCATCCACCTTTCGGTGCAGACCCTCTGAGAGCCCCTCAGCAGGCCTCCCTGCTTAATACAGTTCAGCAGTTTCCACTTCTTTAGAGCAATGGCTCTCAACCTGCCCCAGAGAGGGCATTTGGCAATGTCTAGAGACGGTTTGGGTTGTCACAACCTGGCAGGAGGGACGTAATACCAGCATCGCATGGGCAGAGCCAGGGAGGCTGCTGAACATCCTACCATGCACAGAACAGCCCCTCACCAAAAGGATTATCCAGCCCCAAAGCCCACAGTGCCATGGTTGAGAAACCCAGTCTTGGAATACAGATAATATCCCCCCCACCGACTTACAAAGCTCTACATATTCTACTCTGCTGGCACCTCATACCACCTTGCTCAAGCCACGTGGGCTTCTCAGATTCTCAAACATGCCAGGATCATGCCTACTGCTGAGCCCTTCCCTGAGGCACTCTTTCTTCCAGTCTTCCTTGGCTAGTTCTTTATCCTTCAGGTCTCAGGTTGGAAGCCACCTCCCAGCAGAGGCCTCCTCTGGCTGTTGTATGAAATGTTGCTTCCCCTTCTGACAGAGACATTCCTCCACTTGTTGTCTTCCCAATGCTTAAACACTTTCTGAGCTTCTCATCTATTTACTTGCCCCTCATTTATTCCAGCTGCCCATTAGAATGAGGGCAGGACTTGTTCGAACTGCTGACTGCTGAATCCACAGCCACTAGCACAGTTCCTGGCTAATGGTGGGTGCTTAGGGGATATTTGGTGAGTGAATGAATGAACCCTGCCCTCAAGAAGGGCATATACATCTTTTGCTAAATGCAAGAGTATCAGCTCCCAAGGCCACGGCAGCCCTCCCAGATTTAGGATGCCCACAAAGGCACAGTGCTGGCCCCAGGAGGTGCTTATTCTCCTACGTGATGTGATATGATGTCACTTTGCATTCACTTTCTGCTCTTTGGGATTTCATGCCAATTTCTCATCCATCTAGGGAGTCTTCTCTAGTCTCAAGTGGAGTGCTGTCATTTTAATTCTGTGTTCTCCAAAGGGGGCTAATGCTCAGTGAAGCCACAGAGCCAGCTGGAGAACAAGTGTTCCCATAGATCTCAATGCTGTGCACGACCTTACAGGAATGTTTGAAAACAATCTCACGGATAGCTGATAATATCACCCAAAAGCATGACCTTAGTTGGGGAAAGCTGTTTTACTTGGACCAATTAAGGGAAACTGTTCAACATCATGTTTGATATTTTACCAGGCAACAACAAATGAAAACATCTATCAATACAGGAAACGGGTTACCCAAGGAAAATTCATTTTTCCCCACTTAAGAGAGAGTACTGAGAATACGTTTTTGTTTCTCCTTCTTCCCAACAATACCATTTAAGTTATATCAGATAAATTTTCCATAAAGAATAGACCTTTAACAGTAAGGGGATTGAGGAGAGACAGCAGTGAATAAGCTACAAATTTCTACAGGATGGAAAGAGGATGAAAGCCTTTCGATAAAACGGAAGCAGAGCATGCTAGAGTTTAAAGAGCAGAACCCAGAGAGGCTCCAGGTATGAGAAGGGGGCCCACAAAGAGGCTGGCTGATAGGCTGTCTATATAGACAACCACTCCCGTCTGGTTCACTCACTCCTCTTCCCCTCTTCTTTCTCCTAACCAGAGTTAGTTGGACCCTTTTTCCCTAGGCATGGGAGCACACGTGCACACTGATACACACACATACACATGATTTTCTCTAAAGAAACTGAATTAACTGCCTGGGGATAAATGGGGCTCTCAGAATAGTCCCCGCATAAAAACTTCTTAAAGTCTTGCATTTGGGTACCTAAATGTCAGCTCCCTGGCTGCTTTCCTGAAGTGAAGCCAGCCTACGGAAAAGCCCCACCACCCACCTACTGTAGTCATAAAATTTCCCATCAGGAGACACCTAGCAAGGTGAAACAAAGGCAGAGGAAACTCTGAAAACCCAACCCAGTTCCCCAAGGTTAAATACAAATGGGTCAGGAGACAGATGGACAAAACCAATGGCACGAGAGAGCAAGAATGAGAGAAACGAAAAGAAAAACTACCTCTGGAAGAAACAGATGCAAGTCAAAGAAGGGAGGAAAGTTTAGGAGGGGAAAAAAGACTCTAATTGATATGGTTTGGCTTTGTCCCCACCCAAATCATCTTGAACTGTAGCTCCCATAATTCCCACGTGTTGTGGGAGGGACCCAGTGGGTTGGGAGATAATTGAATCACGGTGGCAGTTTCCCCCATACTGTTTTCATGGTGGTAAATAAGTCTCACGAGAGCTGATGATTTTATGAGGGGTTTCCCCTTGCACTTGGCTCTCATTCTCTCTTGTCTGCCACCATGTAAGACGTGCCTTTCACCTTCCACCATGATTGTGAGGCCTCCCCAGCCACATGGAACTGTGAGTCCATTAAACCTCTTTCTCTTTATAAATGACCCAGTCTCAGGTATGTCTTTATCAGCAGTGTGAGAACTAACTAATACACTAATTAATATCCTCAGAGAGATTCAAAAATACACTGCATCCATGTAAAAGTGATTATTTTAAAACTCAGAGAATAAGAGCTTCTGGAAATTAAATATATGAATATAGGATTGCCAAATTTAAAATTCAAAGGAATAGCTGAATGGTAAAACTAATGAAAATTCCCAAGATAAAAAGACAAGAACATGGAAACTTTGAGAGAAAAGAAAAAGAAACAGAATTGATGCAAGAAATTCAATATTCAACTGACATGAATACAGTAAGAAAAAAAAAAAGAAAAAGAGGACATTGTCAAAATGAAGGAGAAAAAGGAGACATGTTTCCAAGCTGATGAGAAATTTGACTTTAATCTTAAAGAACTCACAGCATCAAACAGAACACATGAATAAAGACCCACATTCAGATACATTATTCCAGAGTTTCAGAGCACTAAGAATAAGGACTATGTCAAAAAAGTTTCCAAAGATAACAAGATTCAAACAAACATGAGGTCCAGGTGGCCTGCATTCAAATCCTGGCCCTCACTCATGACAGCTGTATGATCTCGGGCCAAGTCTTTCTGGGGCTCAGTTTCTTCATCTGCAAAATGGGGATCACAGCAGTATTGGAGGGTTGTTGTGGGGAGGAAATGAATTAATTTAGTTAAAAGACAGGGCCTGAAGCCAATCACAATCAATGCCATATGTTCACCTATTATTGTTATTCAAAAGAAAAAAAAAGCAACCAAAAAGATAAATCAGTAATTATTTGTCATCGACATTATGACCGTCTCTCCAGCGTTCATTTCACTCCCTCCACTGTGGAGTAGCTATGTGACTTAAAGTTGGAAATAGGTGTAACTCCATCCCTAGCCTAACCAATGATCCGTATCCCACCAAACCACTAATTAGTTCTGGGATGCCTGAATTAATCCAATAAGAGTAAAGCTCCAGGCTCCTGCCTCCATGGCTAGGGCAGGAAATGCTTTCTTTCTGCTTCTTCTTTACTGTAGACCCCAGAGGCTGCTGGTCACTTGTGAGGAAAGTCATCACAGGGCATGGGCAAAGCTCAGAGCCATGATCCCACTGTGCCTGAAGTCCACGCAACTATTCTACTTTTTAATGATGTGAGCCACTAAGCTCCCTTTCTCGTTTAAACCCATTCGGGTTGGGGTTTTTGTTCTGTCCATCCAAAAGCACCCTCCCTGATGTATTATAAGCCAGAGCCTCCAGACTAAGCCCAACCTTGCACCAGGCATTACCTGGATGATGTATGACAATGACAGGCCTTTGGATGAAGTACTGATGGAGGAGAAACTCAGGGTCACCAACAAGGCCACAATGAAGGTAAGGATGTTCATGAGGACATCCATTCTCAGCGCAAACCACCTGAGAGCACAGTTAAAGTAGAGGAGGTGACTGGAGTTTTCGTCATTTAGCATCTTAAACCTACAGTCAAGAAAATCAGAAAAAGCAGGAGATCAGGTTGTGCTTCTGTAGACTTAAGGTTAGGGTGACTGGAGAAATGAGGCCAGGGAATTTTTAATCAAGGGAATGCACTCTCACATAGCAAACTCTTACAAAATGAACATATATTCATGCTCTTAAAAACCTGCCACTCTAAACATCTTTGATTTGCACATATTTTGGGAAATCTCATGTGGCAATAGAGTAGGGTGCTAAGTGGCTCTTTCTGTCTTTCCCAGAATTGGCACTAGAACCTACAGCTGAGAATAAGAGGTGCTGAGTGCTTCACATTCTGACTCCAAAGGATCCCTATCCTGGAGTCAGCCATCCTAAAAGGCTTTATGGAACTGACAATTGGCCCCCTTGATATATAGAAAGGGTAGGCGTGGGTTGTGGAGCAGGTCACCTTTAGGGAAGTCAATGTTTGTGACCGTAGAGGAGGGAAGGGAGGGCGCATGTCAGGTTTCCCTCCCTGAATCAGAGAAAGAAGATTGAAGACAATTGCTTATAAAACTGGGAGCCTCTTCAAGGAGAGGAAGCTGACACCTTGCATCCCTGCTGCATGTCTGTGGAGCCAAAGGTCTTGGAGAGGGGGGAAGAAGCACAGAGCGGAGTGACAGGGAGATGACACAGCCAGGGGATGGGGGCAAGACCCACCCTTGGAGTTCCGCATTCCCCAGATGTATGGAAGGCGAATATCATCAGCTCCTCAGTTCCTAGAGCTGAGATAGCAGAAGAAAGATGACCTTGGAGCCTGCAGTCCCTGGCATGGAGCAAAGGGGCCTCTGCATCAGAGGAGTGCAGTGTGAGGGCTGCCAGGCAGAACTCACAGGAAGACCCAGTGACTCCTACCAATCCAGCAATGCCAGCAGAACTTCTGGGGTTCTGGCCCTGCTGGGGTCTCCAAGCTGCTGTCCCATATCTGCACAGTGCACTGCAGCAGCAGGAAAGGGTAGCAGAAAGGAGAGAATGGCCCAGAGGTGCCAGTCACCCAAGGATGTGTTCTTCCTGCTATCCCCTCCCCAGTTCCCCTGCATGGGCATCAGAGAGCCAGGCCTGGAGAAAAGGAAGAGGGTGTTTAAAAGCACAGAGCAGGTGCCTCTCAATTACACACACACACACACACACACACACACACACACACACACACACACAGCATAGCCCTGCCACACCAAGCCTCTGGGGGAAAGAGACCTGTGGCTTGAATACATTCAAGATTGAAATTTTCACCACACTGAGATGACCATTAACCAAAAGAGACATCAGATTCAATTGCCACTGTGGCTTCCCTGATCTAGTGGGGAAGGGCTTCATGAGAACAGCTGGTAGAAACTATTGGGGGAAAAATGAAAACCTTTCCATGCTTAAAGCCCTAAGGAGGTAGAATTCCTCCCCTGGCATAGTCGTGAATGTGCTCAGACTGCTGCTCCACGCTGTCCTGGAAGGCCTCCCAAAAGTTCTGCCTGGAAACCCCTCTGACCAGCCGCCCTGGGCTCCACTGCCCTCTCCTCCTCTCTGTTTTAACTCTAACTTATTTTCCCCAGAGCTTAATCAAAATATTATTCAAAACACAGCGCTGTTTCTATCATGTAGCTATAGAGCATACAAATTCAACTGACAGCCTCTGTGACCTGGAAGTCACCTATGGTCTTATCTGTGTGGTTGGTTAGATTGCATAGAAACAAAATCACTAGCTGGGATCAAATTGGAATTTGGCCTCTAACCTTTTTACATTTTTTAAGCTGTAGCATTTTTGTCTGGTGGCAAAAGCAATACATGTCAGAAACCCAAGCCCTTTGGAAATAAACTATTAAAAGAAGGGAACCCCCATCAGTCATTCTTGGCTCCTTATAGGATTCTCTCAGAAATCTTGGAGGAGAAGCTGTGGGAAGACAAAGCTTGCATGTGTGTTTGTTGTGGGTGAGTAGACGAACGACTCCATGGGCTTTCCTCATGGCTAGGACTTTGGAAGGGTCTATGTGTGACCCTTCACAAAGGGTGAGGCAGGACTCTTGACAAACGATGTTCAGGTCAAACTAGGGTCAGGACTAGGTGCTGACTGAACTAAAGACAAGGTGTGATGTTGAGTGTACTCTGAGATCCTGGGTGGTAAAATGGAGGGGGCGTGAGAGAGAATTCAAAGAAATTCTAAATGTAATGCAATTCCAGGCTGATTACAGTGGCTCACTGTAATCCCAGCACTTTCGGAGGCCAATGCGGGTGCATCATTTGAGGTCAGGAGTTCGAGACCAGCCGGGTCAACATAGTGAAACACTGTCTGTACTAAAAATACAAAAATTGGCAGGGCTCCAGCTGCTTGGGAGGCTGAGGCAAGAGAATCGCTTGAACCTGGGAGATGGAAGTTGCAATGAGCCAAGATCGTGCCGTTGCACTCCAGCCTGGGTGACAGAGTGAGACTCTGTCTCAAAAAATAAAAATAAAAATAAATAAATAAATAAATTTAAAGCAATTCCAAACTTAGAATGCATTCGACGCACCCTTTAGAACTACATCTAATTCTTTCTCTCTGAAGGGTGTGTTAGCTTTTTAAGGAAGGAAAAGATAGAAAATCTATGTGGGAAAGGCTGCTATGGATTCACCAAACTCCATTTTCTTTTCCTCCTTTGGACACAGCTGGACTACATTTCCCAGTCTCCCTTGCAGTTAGGTGAGCCCATGTGACTCCAATCTGGCCAATGAATGTGCAGAAATCTTGGGACGCTTTACTAGGATTGGACCATAAAATTCCCCCTGGGTCCTCCTTCCTGGTCCCCTTGTCTTCTGGCTCAACACAGATGATCCAAGAGAATACCCCAGGGCCCTTGGGATGGAAGAGCCCCAGATGGAAACAGACTATGCCTGAGTGTGGAGTACAATCCCCTACTGTTGCCCCATGGACTGTCACTAAATTGTGACATCAGGAAAAATAAAAATTTATTGCGCAAACTCCCTAAGATTTGGGGTTATTGTTACTGCAGTGAGCCTACCGTGATTTATACCTTTTTTTTTTGAGAAGGAGTCTCATTCTGTCATTCAGGCTGGAGTGCAGTAGCGCAATCTCAGCTTACTGTAACCTCCAGCTCCCAGGTTTAAGCGATTCTCCTGCCTCAGCCTCCCAAGTAGCTGACATTACAGGTGTCCACCACCACGCCCAGCTAATTTTTGTATTTTTAGTAGAGATGGGGTTTCGCCATGTTGGCCAGGCTGATCTCAAACTCCTGACCTCACATGATCCACCTGCCTTGGCCTCCCAAAGTGCTGGGATTACAGGCGTGAGCCACCACGCCCAGTCTGATTTATATATTTTATGTCATATTTTAGAAGTGTGAAGCTGGAAGATGCCAGAGAGATTTACTAACATAGTCCCCATATTTTAAAAAGAAGAAAATGCTAAGTGAAATGAAAGGTGGCCTTTAGAAATTATTTCTACAAGAAACATGTAATAACATGAAACAGGCTATTTTAAATTGTTAAATAAATTTAAGAAATGATTATAAATACTTAAGAAGAAAAAGAAGACTCCATGAAGAGAAAAAAAGAAAAAAAACTAGAAGGAAATATGTGAAAAAAAATTAATATGTTTGGGTTTGGGGGGTGCTATAAGTGATTTTTTTTTCTTCTTTTTCCTGTTTTGCCCTATCTTCCTGAATCAAACACATTTTTACTTTCAGAATGAAAAATAGAACAAATAAGGTTGTCATTGAACAAGTTCCCCTCATTCACATTTTCTGGGGCCCCAGATGCTGGAAGAGAGGCTGTGAGGCCAAGTGTCTTCAAGGACTCCTCCTGATTCTTCCAGCTGTTTGTCTGCAATCAGTCCCCAGCAGCCCAGACTTCCCTCCTCCTGTGCCCACCCCATCGGAATCAGGCATGAAGCATGGGGGCCTGGGGCAGGGCCCCACGTGGGACTCACTGGGTGACGCAGTTCTCCTTCTTGCCATAGGCATGAATGATGCCCAGGCCCTGCATGGAGGAGGTGATGTGGGAGAACCAGGGTGACCGGCTGATATTCTCCACCTTCTTGAGCTCCTGGACTCCTCTGTGGAAAATACTGGAAGAAAATTGAAAGGGGCCAAGTGGGCCACAAAGTGAGGTCTCATCAGGCTTGCCCTCACACAAACAGAGCCAACTAGGCACTCAGTACAGTGCTTAAGTCAGAGACGGTGCCATCTAACTGGGGATGAAGAACGGGGCTGCCATTCTGCAGCGGTGCCTGCCCCAGGTGTGGGAATGGCGGGAGCGTGAGAACCATGAGTCAGCCGCACCTTCGTTTGGCCACGGTGCTAAGTGTTTCTCATATCAGGAAAGTCTTGCTCCACAAGGCATGATTCTAGTCTTCAAAAACCAAAATTTCTCATACAGCACAGCCCCTAAGTATCAGCCAACCACTTTTTGGTGCCCAGCCAGAGAAAAGTGATCTGTTCTAACTCTGGAAGAAAACCCAGTGTGTCAACTGCCAACATGTGGCCTTCTAAAGGCATTTTCAAAGGTAATTTTGAATGAACATCATTATAGCTGACTTGAAAACCAAATCCCCATGGGATGTGGAAGCTCCAGGAGCCCTGGTGAGCAGGAGACCAGGGACCTCGGGTGTGTACAGCAGCTGGCTGGCCCCCAAGAGAGAAGACAATCAAACCTCCAGACTCAGCTAAAACAAACCCAGGGCAGTGAGGAGGGAAGCCTCATTAGTGCAGAGCTAAAGTGAGTTGGTTGGAAACACCTGGATAATTCAAGCAGGAAGAGCTCTGGTCTGTCCAATCTTTATAGCTAGAAGGGTAGGTACAGAGCAGAGAAAGAGCTTTTACTAAGTAAATCAACTGCATAAACAGGAGGACAGACAGGAGCAATGATCAAACACAGGAATGACAAAAAGGAACATGAGCCCAAAGAATCCACTGTAAGAATGACGTTCAGGAGTTGCTTGTATCCTGTAAATGACTCTCAGAAATTATTTGTATTTGGTCATCACAATAAACCCTTGAGTTTGGAGACTCGGACCATTTCATTTGGAGGCAGAATGGGGTCTGGAGGCAGGGAATCTAAGGCCAATTCACACTGACTTCCTAGAACTAAATCAAAAGGAAAACCCCAACTTTCCCCACCTACATAACAAAAGGCTCAAAGGCTACTCCCCTTGCACACCTGCCCCTGCCTTTTTCTGGGTGACAGATGTACCTTTGATTAGTCCCCTCCCACAATCAATCAGGCTGGTGGCAGGCCAAGTCTTCATTTGTATAGGAGTAACTTTGTAACTTCACTTCAGCCTCTGATTGGTTGCTTTCTGCAACCAATCATACTGATCATGGGCCACTACTTCATTTGCATGGGGGCATACACCAAGTGGCCAATGGGAAACCTCTAGAGGGTATTTAAGCCCCAGAAAAAATGCTGTAACTGAGTTTTGAGCCCGTATGCTCGGGCTTGCTCCTACTCTGTGGGAGTGTACTTTCATTTTTGTTTTCGTTGTTTCCTTCTTTCCTTGCTTTGTGCGTTTTGTCCAATTCTTTGCTCAGGACGTCAAGAACCTGGACACCCTCCACTAGTGACAATTTCGCTTCCTCAGGGTCACCGCGGAAACAGTGAAAGACAGCAGCAAGAGTCCAGCTCTCTCAGCTCCCTAGGGCACAGTGTCAGCTCCCAGAGCCACACCTGCCCCTGCACAGAGTCCAGCTCTCCTGCGCCAGCACATTCCCACACCCGCATTTGCCACTGTCCACGGACACCATCAGCAGACTTGCTGAACAGAACTGAAGCATCCGAAACTAAATTTGTATTCTTATTCCCCAAACCGCTTCTCCTCCTGCATCACCCGTATCTCTCTTCACATTGCTCTTCACCTTGAAATCATCCATTGCCTCTCCCATCCCCCAACACCCAAAATTCCACCAGATGTGGAAAGTGAAACCCTGATGACACTACCCTGGAAATGACTCTCAAACCCATACCTCTCTTCTGTTCCCACTGCTGCTGCCTACATCTGGTCCTCATTAATTCTCTCACACAGATTTCAAGGGACTCCTGCCCTATAGTCTGCCCTGACCTTTCTGTAGCTCCATTCACCCTCCACACTGTGGCCACAGCAATTATTTCTAAAACCAGGATCTGAGTGTGAAAACCAACAACCCTGTGCACAGGTGAAAGCAAGTCCAGGGTTTGTGGGCTGAATATTTTATTTGGAGGATTCTCTTTCAGATCTGCAATAACTATCCCACTGGCTGGGCACGTCTAGGATCATGATAAATGATTATTTTTAGTTATTGATTTTTATGGAAACTCTTGCCTAACAGCTTACTCCTTTTGTAATCAACAAGCCATTGGTTGTGTAGTTTCCCTGATCCTCGCAAGCCCTCTGAAACAGGTGAGGCATATATTTCAATGATTACCTTTAGGGAGAGAGGAAACAGGTGTGCAGCATCTCTCTGACTTCTCCAAGGTCCTTCAGCTAGTTGTGGCAGAGTTGGGGCTCTAATGCGAATTTCTCTGATTTGCAACCCTTTGCCCTCACCCAATACCCACCATGCTACCTGCTGGGAACCCCAGCTCACCCCAGGAAGAGCGGGGAGCAGGGCGGGTGTCCTCGGAGGCTGGGATCATGGCTGTCCTCCTGCTTTCCCCCAGGGTGGGTGTGCACAGCTGCAGTGGGAACCCCTGCCCCCACAACATGCAAAGTTGCCTAAGGCCTTTCTCTAAACACACCCATGGTTAGGGTGGGGGTTATTTCTCAAAGCTCAGAGCAGCAGCGGTAGCGCCCCATGGTTAGGAACATATCAGCAGAGAGGTGGCAATCATGGTTACTAGTTTCTTGGCCTGGGACCAATGCCTTAATCTTTCAATAACTTCCACCTCTCAGGGTTGCTCTGAGGCTAAAATGCCAGATGTATGCAAAGCACTTAGCACCTGGCATTTACTAAGTACAGAAAAATCAATGGTAGACCATCAGTGAAGACAGCAAGCACTCAATGCTCAATACCACGTGATACCCAGTCAGTGTGTGTGTGTGTTGTCTTCTTGTGTAAATAGCACATGGGCCTACCGTAAGAGAATGAAGAAGCCTACAGCAAGGCCGGCCACGACTAAAAGGACAGCAGGAAACACAGCAGCCAAGATCACGAGAATAAACACCACCATAAAGAACTGCTGCAGAAAGTTCTCTGCGTGAAACGGCAGCCTCACATCCAGCTCATCCATATCCTTGGAAAAACGGTTCATTAGCCTGCCAGTGGGAGTCGTGTCAAAGAAGCTCATTGGGCTCTTTAAGATCTGTGGAGAACAGTAGAGAGTCAGAGTCGAGGTGTGTGCTCAGTAAACCCTGCCGCTCTGCTGGGGGTGAAATTGTGAGCACAGGGCCTGACCTTTTTTCCAGGGCACAGCACAGTGTGTCAGGTGATCTTGGGAAAGGGAGGATGCACCCCCTTCTTGCGGCCACCGTGAATGAGTGTGAACGTGGGGATTCAGTCTCTGTGCGGAGGCCCTGAGAGACCGCCTATAGTTCAGGCTTCCCCTCCAAATCTGGGATGCAGCCTGAGACAGGAGAGGCTGATGCCTTTGTCAGAGGAAGGAATTTTGTGCCCCATGGCAACAAAAAGCCAAGTTTCCCTTTGTCTCTTTACCTCCGAAGTGTGGGCCCCACCCATATGCTCCAGCCAGGGCCCTCCCAGCCCCTGGCTGCTGCCCACCTTGGCAATGGGATGCGGAGGGGGCTGGAAGGATCTCTTGAAGCCCGTGTTGCACTCAGGTCTCTTTGGAGCAGGAGCTGCTTTCTTGGCCTGCACATCTCTGCCGCGGAGTGGCCTCCCCTGCCTCCATCCCCCAGCCCAGCCTCAGGGCTGCTGATCCACCCCCACAGCTCCCTGGAATCTACCTTCAGTTGGTAATTAGCTGTTTGGGAGACTCTTCCCAGACTACACTGCAAGCTCTGTGAGGACTCTGGCTGTTCCCAGAGCCCAGCACCATGCCTGGCACACAGCAGGTGCTCTGTATACCTTGTTGACTGAATAACTGGGTACACTTGCAACACTTGTGGCCATACCTTATTAAACACCATGTCATGCAGACAGGAGGATGCCATCAGTGTGGTCTTGGTGAAGACGAAGCCTTTGGTGACACCAAATACCAGCACGGACACCATGCTTGCAGCGTACACCCACTGGTACACATGCTGACCGATGTCTGCCAGCACCGCGCCAACCTCACATGTGGTCCTGTTGCCCTGGGGCCCACAGGTCATCTTCAGAGAAAAACAAAAGAAGCACCAAGAATTGATAAATTCCTGCCAGGAGAACAGGAATTTTCTGGATAATCTTTCCAGAGAGAAGAAACTAAGAACAAGGACGTGAGTGTTTCGAATGAGTCAGGTGGGTACAATCTAATCTGTTCCCTTCTGGGGCCTCTGAGCTTTGCGGGGTTCCTCCTGCTGGCACTCATGACCCCAAGGGGCACCTGACTGTGAGCTCAGCACAGTCAGTGGGAAAAACAAAGCAGAGAAACGAGGTGGGCACCAGGCAGCCATCCCCGAAGCTCACAGCACCTCGGGACACCAGAAGCAATGCTGGGCTGGGAAGATCAGAGAGGCAAATGGGGAATCAGAATTCTACAAGGCTGAAGGAGTAACCCTCAGGCAGAGGATCAGGAACTGACCTCCAGCATGCTGAGCTGTGTGGCAGCAGCCACCAGGCCTTCGGGGTGACTCAGGGGCTTCTCTGTATGACAGGCCAGCTCCACAGTCCCTTCCCTTTCTTTTTCCCAAGGGGTAACTGAGAGGGGGCTAGGGTACTGCCCTGGGATCTTTGGTGGGGAGGAGGGTGCCCAGTGAATACAAGTGGCTCTCAGAGGATTCAAAGAATCTGTGGCTCCATCCTGCCCAGCAAAAACACACAATTTTGCCAGCACTTATGGGGAGAGGACGTCTCCTCGCCCTGAGAAATTGGCAGTTTCATTTTTCTCTGGGCTGTGTGCTAAAAGTCAAGACTGCCCTTGGGGAGCAAACAAGTATCTTTCTTCTAAATGCCATTTTGCTGATTACAGTCACAGTGGAAATGTAAACCAGAGGTGGCTGATGGATGAACATGGTTGAAAGCAAACGTATCTCTGGGGAGCTGAGGGATAGAAGGCCCAGCCTGAAGAGGAGACACTCCTGTACCTTTGATTGTGCCAAGGCACAAGGGCCAAACACATGGTTCAACCACCATGGCTGCATGTCTGGGAGGGTGGGGGCAGGGGCAAACACACAGTGTCCGGGGCACTGGGGGCAAACACACAGTGTCTGGGGCACCAGGGGCAAACACATGGTTCAGCCACCATGGCTGCATGCTTAATCAGCCAACGGCAGTGGGACTCCTGGGGAAGCACCAAGCCTGTGAGAAGGCCACACCCTGACCCTAAACCTCGGGCCCTCCAAGGACACAGCTCTTCGTGAGTGAGGGAGCATCTGGGAGACTGTCTATTCCGGAGATGGCTCTCTATTTTTGCACAGAGCAGGCCACCCCTCAGCCTCTCCCCTTGGGACTAGCTTTGGAAAGCTGTGCCCGGCAGCCTCTCCCCTGCCCCTGTCTCCTCAGTGCCACCTCCCTTTGGTTGTCATAGCAACAGAGCTGTACCAAATGTAATCTTGGAGGATGGGCCAGCGACCCCACAGCATTCCCCAGGGCTCCAGGAAAGCTTTGAGACCATTGGCCAAAAGCTGGGAGAGCTCCCAGCAAGCTCGAGAGAGAGTCAACACATCAGTTCTTCCCAGGAAGGGCCCTGCAGAGAAGGGTCCCCCGTGGCTCCGTGGCATTTGCAGAGCCTGAATCTGATGCTTGCCCGTCCTGTTCATGCAGAGACGACTTTGGGGAGCAGAGACATGTGGGACCTTCTGGCACTGGGCAGTGTCCGTAACAAGATGCCAATATCTCTTTAGAAAGACACAAATCCGTGTTAGCTTTCCTGGGGGAAACTTACAAGAGAGACTGTGAAAATGACCCAATCTTGTACATGCCTGATTCCAGACAAGCTGGGGCACACGTCTTCTTTAGTCAACACTTTAAAATCTGAAAGTGGTGTCTACACCCTGCTTGTCTTGAAAAACCAAAGGGGATTCCAGGGGCTTGGGTCCTGTGGTGTAAGCATCTGACCTCCACTTCTTGAAAAGGGCAGGGGGAGGCATGTGGGCTCATGGCATGGTGGCAGGGGCAGTCAGATGCTCTGGCAGCAGTGTTTTACTCCAAGACACAGACTCGGTATCTTCCAATGCCAAAGGGAAACTCACCCGTGAGCCCTTGTCCAACCAGAGACCCAGCCACCAGTTGCTGAAGGCAGAGCTGCCAATCATCAGGAGGAAGAGGAACACAGTGAAGAGAGAAAGGAGGTACCCTGCAAGAGGAGGGGAGAGGCCCAAGGGGCTGCAGACATGAGCATGTGGCAGGAGCTGACCTTCCTCAGGTCCCAACCCTGATGGGAAATTCAAAACCTGCAGGAAAAGGATCCGCACACCTGGAAACCACCTGCTAGACTAATGTGGTACATCTGAGTGTTGGGGCCCTGAGCCATGGGGACATCTGTTCTACCTGGTTGGAAAATGGGTCCAAACAGTGAACATATTGGAAAAACCACCAATGTGCACTTCAATAACAGTGACTCAGTATTCTTTAAAAAGAAGCCAAGGAAGGCCGGGCATGGTGGCTCACGTCTGTATCCCAGCTCTTTGGGAAGCTGAGGCAGGTGGATCACCTGAGGTCAGGAGTTTGAGACTAGCCTGGCCAACATAGTGAAACCTTGCCTCTACTAAAAATACAAAAATTAGTCAGGCATGGTGGCGGGCACCTATAATCCCAGCTACTTGGGAGGCTGAGGCAGGAGAATTGCTTGAACCTGGGAGGCAGAGGTTGGAGGTTGCAGTCAGCCAAGATTGCACCATTGCACTCCAGCCTGGATGACAGAGCGAGACTCCACTTCAAAAAAAAAAAAAAAAAAAGGGAAAGAAAGAAAAAGAAACCAAGGAAAACCTTGTATGGAAGGCTGGCAATGGACTGGCCACTGCTGTACAGAGCGACCGGAGTGCAAGGGTACAGTTCATGCTGCTGCTCACTCCACTCCAATAAAAGAGAGTCTGGCAGCTTTAGTGGAGATAAAGAATGATTCCATTTAAAAGGCTGTATTATCAGATGTTAGTTTTTAGGAGGGGAAAAAATAAAAGCATTGATAAATGGCCCTCCCATAAACAGAGTAATTGTTAAAGAAATCATAAAATGTGAACCCAACAGTTTAAGACAGGATTTTTTAAAAATGCAAATTAAATCAAGAAACTCGTTGTTTTATACTGAACCTCCAGAAGCCTTAATATACGTGTGATATGTTTTCCAGGTCACGGTTCCTTCCTGGGGGGACTCAGTCTGGATGAGCTGGTGCTCAGGAACTGTGGAGACAAACACAAGTGCCACGTCTCTCACCACTGGGGCGGGGGCCCAGCGAGACAGGCACAGCCCCTCTGTGGACTCCACAGCACGGCTAAGGGGGCTGTGACGCATCCTTCCACTCGTCCCATGCTCTCAAATTTCCAACATACTTTTGCTCATTTTGTGCTACTTGGTCCTCAGTACAGCCCTGTGAAGTAAGCTTCTGGTCTCTTGGGAAATATTTATTAAGCACCTACTATATGCTCAGTCTGGGGGATGCAAGGGTTGTCTTGGTCTATTTCTCCTAGAAGCAGCACCCAAGAAGAGACTATGAATACATGAGGTTTATTTGGGAGCTAAAGGGAATAAGGCGTGTCACCAAGCTGGCAACCACCGTGGGCCACTGGGGCTTCATCCCATGTGAAGAAATCTCAGAACCAGTGTAGACACACACTCAGGGCTTTTCCACGTGATGAGAGGGATCTGGGATTTTTCTATACCGATTCCTATTGGCCATAGGGTGAAGGCCGCTCCCTGGGTGGGGGTGTTAATTCCTGCACTTCCAGCTTGACATGTAGCCGGCATCTCCTAGAAAGAGCCCCCAGGCAAAGGAATGCAAAGGTGGCATTTGGGAGGGGGCTGGGTGTGCTGAAGTGGTAAGGGCACCCTTGTCACCTGTTACAGAGTAAGCAAGAAAGAGGCAGGTCCTGTGTTCTCAGAGCTCACGCCATGCAGAAGAAAACCAGTGTATACCCCTAGGTTGGCTGCTGCATGGATACCTGATTCCCTCAATGTCTGTCCCAGGTTCTTCCATTCCCCAAGGGGAAGGGAAAATGACTGTCAAGTTCTCATGGAAGCAAGATTTTTGAGGAAAAGGGATGCTGGATAAAGCAGCTCCCAGCAGCCAGTACTGAAAGCATGTCTCTTCCGCTCCTCCACAGAGAAACGTGAAAATGTCAACTCCAAAGCAGAATTATACACCATACTTGGCTTTTATAAACAGAGATAAATAGAGTTAGAAGAGGGGGAACCCCATGTACAGATTCTGTGCACCCTGGCCCAACAGGAAAAGCTTTCACGCCTCAAAGGCACCTTGCTGAATAGAGCCACCATTACACTCGCTGCCTGGGGACCTGGAGCGCCTTTGAAAATGTTCAGCCTGACTTCAGCCCATTGTGTCTCCCTCAAAACTGCAAAATGAGGGAGACGCCTCAGCGTGTGGGCAGAGTCTAATGAACGGCATCCGGGAGCACAAAAGGGACTGGTCACATCACCTCACAGCCTGCAGGCCGGGGCAGGAGTGCCGCTGATGCTCTGTTTGCCTCAGCTGTGCCTTAAAAGATGCTGTGATGCCAGGCAGGTGGCAGTGTTGTCTTTAACCAGTTCACGAGTTGTCCCTTCCTCCACCTTTCACAGCCCTTGACAACCCAGTTGTTTGTCCTTGAGGACTGCGTCTCTCTCCAGGGTGAAATTTCACGATTACACTTTCCTTTCCAGAGAGGGGTGAGTGATGAGGAAGTGAGGAACAGAGATTACTCTCTCCACAGGACCCCAAATCCCGGGCAGCCTGGAGGTTTCTCCAAAAATCACAGAAGAGATATCTGGGTATTTCAGCCCTGGAAGCCTCTGGAACTGCAAAACTATGTTGCCTTTCCAAACGTGCATGCATTTGTCACAAGCACCATTGAGGATGCCAGATCTCATCGATTCAAAGGCTCACTTCTTTCCCCCACATTGTAACATCTCTGGAATCTGGATGTGCCTTCCATTTGCTAGTTTGTCATATCATTTAATTAGCAGAGATTTTTTTTTCCTTTCCAAGTGGTAGGTAAAATGGTGGTAGCCTTAAAAAATGGATGGCATCTTAAATTTGATGAAATCTGCTAAGATTTTTGTTTGTTTGTTTGTTTTGGCTCTGCATTATTGAGAAACAGAATTCTAACTTGGAAAGCCACCTTGCTGTGTATACTTTGAGGACTATTGACCCCAGCCCTCTGTGTGTCCAGCATGGGGCAAGGGACAGAGTAGGTGCTCTAGGGATGTGGAGTGAATGAAGGCAGGGTGTCTATGGAGGAGAAGAGGTGGCCTGACCAGCTGGCCCCCACCAGGCTCATCTTCCACATCTCGTCTCCCCAGCTTCCTGGAATCACTTCCCGCCCTCAACCTCAAGCCCTCTACCCTCTCCCACCTTCTCACTGCAGTTTCCCCAGCAAACTCCTATACAACCTTGAAGGACCAGTCCAAAGGCCACCCCCTCTGTGAAGCCCTCCCTGACCTGTTGGTTTCTCTCACCCAAATTCCCCATTACTCTTACTGGTTTCCCATAGATACCGATCTGCCTGTGTCCCCGCCAGACCACAAGATCCTGAGAACACGGGCATCTCTTCTTGCTCTCCCCAGCCCAGCTTAGAACTGGGCACACAGTCAATGCTTAACCTTTATTTGTTGAAAGAATGAATAACCTTATCCCACCTCAATCTCTTCATTGCTTCATAATCCGTTCTCAATGCTCCCCATAAAGAGTGGGAAACAGCTCTTATGTCTGCCTTTGCCTCTGATGAATCCCCATGCATTACTTTGATCTCTCCAGCTCATAATAACTATTAAGCATCACTGTGTGTCAGGCACTGTGCGAATCACTTATGTTCGTTTTCTCATTTAATCTTTACCAGAAATTGTGGTTGGTACTACTTCCTCATTTTACGGATCAGGAAGCTAAGGTTCAGAGTGGCCAAGTATCTTGCTCAAGGTCACAAAACTAGTAAGTGGTGGAACCAAAATTTGGACTTAGGCAGTGGAACCCCAAGGCACACAGTACCCTAGACCATCCAATTCTGGCTGCGCAAAGTGACATGCACAGTGTCTACACTGTCTGTATCCCAAACGGTAGATGCCCAATACATCCTTAAGTGTATGTGACCAAGGGGATGAGTGGTAAATACCTTTTGTGTCTACAAATTCTGAGCCTGTTTCGGATTCTTTTCCTTCATCTTTGTCATTTCCTGGAGCCAAAACTAGGGTGAGAAATAAAGAGAGATCTGTGTCCATTCAAGCCAAGGCAATAAGAGGGATGGGATTCTAACCGATCATACCAGCATCTTCCTCTCTCTCAGCGGGGCTCTCCTTGAAGGCTTCCACCATTGCTGCATTGTAAAGGTGTTCAGGATCCTGGAGACAAAATGAAATTCCTTCTGAAAGCTAAGTGACAGGACGTCTCCCAGGCAGGAAATCCCGAGGGATTCCTCCCCAATTGCTCCCACAGCTGCCCAGGTGTGAGTTACCTTGAACTGCAATCCTCGCAGGTTGTGAATCAGTTTTGCATAGCGCCCTCTCTCCTCCATTAGCTCCTTGTGGGTTCCCTTTTCACAAATCTCTCCATCTTCTAATAAAATAACTTCATCACAAGACTCTAAGAACTGCAGAGGTAAGTGATCGACAATGAACTTCTGCCTGGAAAGGAGAGCCCATGCCAAACTCCTCTCCAACCTTAGTTAGCATGGTTGACTTTAGGGGCCAGATCATTCTTTGTTTGAGGGGGCTGTCCTGTGTGTTGTAGGATATTTACCAACCTCCTTGGCCTCTACCCACTAGATGTCGGTAGCACCCCATCCCAGAGGTGTGACCAGCAATGATGTCTCCAGACATTACCAAGTACCTCCTGGGGGCAGGTTGGCCCCCAGCAGAGAACCATTCATCTAACACCCACAGGTCTCATGAGTCCAAAAAAAGCCAGCCTTTGGCTGTCACAGTGAAGCACACTGAATCTTCCTTTGCTACTCTCCTTAAATAAGCTGCCTTCCTAAGAAATCTGATCATGGCTGGGCACAGTGGCTCACGCCTGTAATCCCAGAACTTTGGGAGGCTGAGGCCGGTGGATCATCTGAGGTCAGGAGTTCGAGACCCACCTGGCCAACATGATGAAACCTAACCTCTACTAAAAATACGAAAATTAGCCATGTGTGGTGGTGTGCACCTATAATCCAGCTACTCAGGAGGTTGAGGCAGGAAAATCACTTGAACCTGGCAGGCGGAGGTTGCAGTGAGCCAAGAAGGTGCCACTGCACTCCAGCCTAGGTGACAGAGCAAGACTCCGTCTCAAAAAAATAAAATAAATAAATAAATAAATAGAAATCTGATCATGGAGATTTGGGGAAAGTAAAACTGACAGTCACTGCAGCCAGGACTTGGTAGCGAGGGGAAATATGGTCTTCAAGAAGGCCCTTCTCTGTTCTAACATTACAAGCCTCCCTCGTCATCCCCATTTAGCCCAGGAGAAGCAAACCATGGTGTGGTCCCCAGGCAACAGGCCACATTCCCTGGCCTGAGGAATTTATGCCAGCTTTATCTATGAGATAAAAACACAGCTACATTTAATGCTGGCATCCCACATTTTGCCCAAAGCACTTCTGTTTTATTAATTTGAATTCCCTTCACTTCCATATCATTCGTGAGATCAAAGAGTTCTGCTAAGAGGGTTTTCCTTTCATTTTGGAATGAGACACAGAGATCTCCCCACCAGGATCAAGGAAGTCCGCTCCTAGAGGCAGGCAAGATGCTGAGACTAAAGATGGTTTGATCGAAAGAAGCCTTTGCAGTATGGGCCAGCGGTCTTCCCTGATACTGCACGGTTCATCCAAGGTCAAATCAACCTCTGCTGCTCTTGATTACAAGCCTGAAAGAAGTAGCTGTGTTCGGTCATTGTATACTTGATTGGGCGAGTTGGGAGGGTGCCCAAAGGCTGAATGATAACAGTTCTAACAGCTTGGACAGCTCCAGCCCTCATGCCTCCCTCCCATTAACTGCCCAGCTCTCTGTCTTATTGGCTGATATTTCAGATGGGGAAACTGAGACACCATAAGCCTGTTCCAGTCCCATGGCCTTTTCTGCCTGTGCCACAGCACACACTCCAGCTCCAGGAGCTCCCAGGGAAGCCCCCTCTGGCCAGCAAGCCCCCAATTCACTCCAGAGATATGAGGCTGATTTGAGCAGCTTTGTTCTGCAAACTGTCACCGAATCTGCCCCTGAGTTGGATTTCAGTGGCTGCTCCCAGCCTCTTTTCACTGGTTTCTTAGAAGAGTGATCATCCATCCCAGCCACTCAGATGTTTGCCTGTGGACCTGAGAGTAAGAGAAGAGGGGATAGGCTCTGGAAAAGCCCCGGGCCCCAGTTCTGGGGCTCTGAGTTCCATCCTCCCTGACAAGGGACAGCGGGACTAAGATCTTGTGCCACCTGGTGGCTACCTGCCTCTTCCAACTTGCAAAAAGTGAGATAAAATGACAGGGGAAGGTGGAATCTGAGGAGACAGGCCTGGTGTGAAGATGGCTCCTGCCTGAGGTCATACTACAGCTCAGTCAGTTTTAAAGACTGAACCAGGACCGAGGTTGTGATTCCCCTCATGAGGACTCCTGGAGGGACAGCTGTGACCCACACCTGTCAGGGATGAGGTATCCCCTCCGGATCCCCAGAGCCCTCAGAGGACAGCCCTCCCTGCTGCCGGGTGTCTCCAGGGAGATCCCAGGTGCAGAGCGGGGGCTGCCAGGTTTAGCACCTGGACTTGGCCAGAGCCCATTCTCAGTCACCTCATGGGGGTCTTGAAGAAATCCAACCTTGTCCTCCATCCTAACTCAGAAGAAGAAGAACTAGGAGCTCTTGTCCACACCAGCCCAGTGTGATGCTTCCTGGAGGTGCTCAGGCCCACTCAGAGGAAATCCAGACAATCCCCATGTGCAAAATTCAGATGCCTTGAGCTTATTCCAGGGCCAGAACTCTAGCCCTGGGCAAAGGTCGGCCCAGGCTAGGGGCAGCATCACAGCAATGGGAAAGCCTGGTTTTACGGAGTCTTCGAGGAACGCCCTCTTTAGGCTGGTCCTCCTGGCCACTACTGAGGGTTCTAAAATGCTGGCTGCAGCATCCTTTAGCCATGGCAACCTTATTTGCTGCAATTACCCCTCCCTCTCCACCGCAGCTTGACTTACCCTTGCAAAAACCTGCTTCCTGTCCGCAGACCAGGCCCTTATGTAACATGTTCTCTGCAGGTAGCAGGAGAGTAAAGAAGATGGGACTCTTGCTCTCCTGCCCCAATAGGCCTTTCAACATAAGTCAATCCCGAGGAATCTCTCATTGGGCAAGGAGACACACACGTGCACGCATGAACACACATGTGCACACACATGCACTGCCCCCCTTCTCTCGCACATCTCTGGAGATTCCCTTCAAAGAGGAGAGAGGGAGATGGTCTGGAAGCAGGGAAACCTGGCCTGGGAGGAGGAGGTTCTTGGATTCCCACCAGGCATTCAGGACCCCTTATGTGGGACCAGTGCAGTGAGGTCTGTTCCCACCCTGCCAAATTCTCAAAGTCACCCAGGTCAAGCCCAGTCACTTCCTTCAGTGAGATTCATGCTCCTTAGCCTGCGACAGTGGCCCTGAGCAGAGAGAGCTTCCCCAGAGTCTCAGCCTTAGTCCCAAAGTCCTGGCTTCCAGCCTCTTTCCCCTGGGGTGTGATGCCTGGGGCATCTGGGACCCTCATCTAAGAGGTCTACCACCCCTAACACCCCAGTCAAAGTGTCCCTGGCCTCAGGCTTGCCCAGAATTGCTGGATTAAGGGTGGGGCTGTCATTGTTTTCCCTGGCTCCCAGAACTGGGGGAAGCAATCATCCTTTTACCAGGCACCCAGAACTGGGGGAAGGGTGCCCCAGTCCACCCACAGGCAGGACTCAATTGCTTCTACAGAATCTACCCTCTGGGGCAGGAAAGGTCTTGACCCCACTGAGGCCATGCACAGAGTGGAACAGGTGGACCTCCTGGGACCCAGGAAGGCTGGGGAATCATGAGTGTCTCTTGCATCCCTGGCTCCCTCCCCACATTCCCAGCTGAAGACAGGCAGATATAGGCAGAATAGGAGGCTCTGTGAGCATCAGACACCACCCACACCCATCCCGTGACCTCCTGGATCCTGCATGTCCCGTCACCTGTAGCTGGTGGGTCACCAGGATGACTGTCTTCCCCCTGAGCGTCTTCTTAATGCACTCCTCAAAGACGTGCTTCCCCACATGGGCGTCCACAGCCGACAGGGGGTCATCCAGCAGGTAGAGTTGACGGTCAGAGTAGACGGCACGGGCCAGGCTAATCCTCTGCCTCTGCCCCCCGGAGAGGTTGAGGCCCCGCTCCCCAATCTGTGGACAGGGACAATGCTACTGCCTATTGTCAGGCCACCCTGAAGTTCTTGGGCAATGGAAGCTTCCTGGAGCTTTTCAGGACTCAGGGGAAAGATGTACACACTGATCCTCACCTCGTCCAAGTTCCTCCACCCCTTACGGGGCCCCCAGTCACACGAGACTCTGTGGTGAGTGGAAGTGCTCCACTTGTCTACCTCTCCAGGAAGCCTGGTGGGCAGTAGAGACTAGGGCAAAGCTCTTTCCCATGAGGAGTGAGGGGTGCCCGTCTCACAAGACCCCAGCCCAGTGCAGATCCCATGGGGAGGGGCTACGTCATTATTACCACCAAAGGGAATTGTGTGAGCAAAGAGCTGGGGAGAATGCAGCAGTGAACCAGAGGGAAATGTGGCTGGGTACAGATGGAAAAGGGAGTTCCCTATTTTATTTACTTGGAGAGCAACTATCCCATCCCTAGGCAACTCTAAACACTGTGGAGAGATAAGCCTTGACTTCCTAGTTCATCATCACTACCTAAGGCCTGGCATCACGCTGGGCACAGAATAGGTGCTCAGCAAATATTTACAGAAATGATGATTGCTTACTGTAGGTGATTCTATCCAATGGAACCCAAAGTGAACCCCACGTGTTCAGCTAGGCATTGAGCTAGGCACGGGGTGGGACACACAAGCTGGACAAGAGAACTCCCCTCTCCCTCGGGAGCTCCACGGTGGGCAGGTTAGTTATGTACATAATAGCAGCAGCAAGCAGAATTTCACAAGTGCCTGCTGAGAAGCATCAATAGAGTTCTTTGGAGCAAATTATTCAGGTGGTGGGACTTGGGAAAGCCTTCCTTAAGGAGGTAGATCTGGGGTTGAAACTCAAGGGGTAGTGATACCACAGAAGCAGAGACTTAGAGGCTAGGAGGTGAGTGGACACTTTGGCAGGCAGGTAGGAGCATGGCCTGGAAGGGTGAACCAGGGCTGCAGTGTGGGAGGTCTCAGATGCAGGCCAGGAAGGCTTCACGGCCATTTCCTTGGGGAGGCAGACTGAGGGCACCAATAGAGAAAGACACCCCAAACTGGCCTTTCCTCAGAAAGCTTTAGCCTTCTGATCTCCTCTGGGGCTCCTGGGCAAGGTGAGGAAGATTGTGCAGAGGGCACAAGAAGGGTGGGGACCCAAGATGGCAAGGTGACTCCCTGGGTCTCTTGGGGTGGCAGGCTCAGCCCAGGATGGAGCTAGCACTTTGGACAAGCACCCCAGGGGGCAATGTTTAGAGGTGACCCCCATATTCCTGGCCTGGGCAGAGCCAGTGAGGCAAGAAGGGGCCCTGGTTTGGAGGACAGAGCCAGCCCTCGGGATGAGGAAGCAGTTTTCACCAGAAACCCTTCCTGAGATGACAGGCAGATTGGGAGTAGCCCCAAGAAGTGACTACACTGTGCCAAACACCAGTAAGCTTGGTGCCACGTCCACTGTGACATCCAGCAAGTATAGATCCAGAGGGAGAATTCAGAACGGGTGGAACCTGAGCTTTGCCCACACGTTCTTGGGGCATCTGGATGTGGAACAGGGGCTTGCTGGCCTCAGCCCTTTGGACCTGAGCAAATGTACTGTGTGCAGCAACAGTGGGCTTGCGCTCCCAGCCCTGCTCACCTCAGTCAGGTCTCCATAGGGGAGGTTGCTCAGGTCCTTCTGGAGGCCACAGACGTGGACTGTGTGCTGATACCTGTTGGTGCAAAGCTCAGAAGTAGCTGGGTGAGAAAGACTGCAAGCACCGCTGCCCTGGGCTGTCTCCACAGGCACTGCTGGTGTCGCTGGGACAAGGCCAGGGGTGGTGAGTGCTACGTCCAAGGCTCCCTGGCCAGTCACTCTGCCTTCAATGACCCAAGGATGGCGTCCCATTGACCACTGGCCCCTCCCCTGACCTGATGCAGTGTTGATTCAGGAATGGCTCCCCCGCTGGCAGGGTTCTTGCCAGGCAGGGAAGAAGACAAGGGTGAACGGGAAAGCCCTGCAGGGAACACTCAGGGCGCCACCTGCTGGACGCTCGTGGGAGTCAGAGGAGGGGTTACCCATGGGGGCTGCCGTCACTGGGGACCGCCTCCTGGGGGGCACAGGGCTGAAGCAGGACATGGGTGGAAGAGAGGGTGTGTGTGAAGGAGGCTAACAGCAGGTGGCTGGGTGATCACAGATGACGACCTTGACATTTGCCCAGCCCCATCACAAAGCTAGTCCATCCACCCCCTCACTGCTACTCGGTTGGAGAAAACAGAGTTTTCTCCCCTGCGACAACTCAGGACACTGAACCAAAGGGAATGGCACCTGAGGTGAGGGGGTAGAATGGGAGAGAGAGTGGGACTCCTGCTCTTTGGGCCTCTTGGCCTCTCCATTGTGCCCCCTCAGTGTCACCCTCTGCCTAGCCCTGCAGCCCAGGCTTTGGGGAGTTTGACAGCTGAGGCCCTAGCCAGCTCTGCAGCAGCCAAGCCGCCAGGACTAGCACTCTGTCCTGCAAAAAGCAGCAAAGCTGTGGGGTTGGCCCCACAGTGGTCCCCAGGGGCATGACCCCCCTCTGCCCCAGGGGAGGCCTTTGGGGACTTCTGGCACTGAGGAACCTAAGACCATCAGTGGTCACTGGGATGTCGTCCCCATGTTACGACAGATGCCCACACCCTCCTCCCTCGGTTTTCTCTGCAACTCAACCTCACTCAGATAGCCCCACCATAAGCAGAACCTTCCCCAGGCATCACAGAGCACCCGCACAGCCGCCTTGGGGACCCAACTCCTGCTTGGGATGCCTGTAGTGCCTGGCTCAGGTGTGTGCTCCCTCCCAGCAGCTGCTGAGCAGCACCACTGGGCCTTTAGGTTTCTGTCCTGCTCGGTGGGTTGCCTGCCTCCACAACGGCTGATTGGTTGGTGGATGACAGATTGACTGATTGATATCATTGGCATTATCATCATCAGGACCCTCTTTCCTTCAGTGAGTGACAATGGGCAGGTCTCACAACTCAGACATCGAAAGACAAACCTTCCCAATAAAGAGGCAAGAAAGAGAGCGGATAGGCATGAGCAGCTGCCTCCCGGTTGCACACAGGCCCCGAAATAGAACCTGGGCACAGCCCGAGCATCGTGCCCACACACAAACTTTAGGGTTGGCGTACATAGCAGTTATGATGAGGGGCCTTGGAATCACAGAATGGGTTTGACTCCAGCTGGGCGACCTTGGACAAATGACTATACATCCCTGATCTTCACTCTCTGCTCTATAAAATTGTGCAAACAACAAACTCTCATTGGGTTGTTGTGAGAATGGAGCAGAAAAACATGTGAAGCTATTAGCACAGTGTCTGCTGCATGGCAAATTCTCCATCAATGGGGGCCATAATTGCTATTACTACATTTGCCAATCTGCGACTACAAGACTCAGACTGCGCAGCACATCTTCCTCCCCTCAGCACCTCCCACCTTCAATTGCCTCCCACCCTCCTGCTTCCTATGGCCCTGAGAGTTTCTGCCCTAGGAGCAAAATCTCTGCTAAATATGCCACATATGAAGGATGCTAAATCCATCTTTCAAAGCCCAATTCAAGTGCCATCTTCTCTTCCCTGATCCACCATCCTCTCGTGATCTCTGCTGCCTTGGAACAATCTGAGCACAGTCTCCCACCACCTGGCTCATTCCTCCCTGGTGCACTGTCATTTCTGTGCATTTCTTATAGCTCCTTCCAAGCTTGGGCATCTTAAGGGCAAAGATACACCTGAGCCATCTCTGTCCCCATGTGCCCTGCATGCTGCAGGCATTTGGCACATATTTGTCTTCTGAACGTCATTTTGATGAATAAGGCAACCCTCTGTCCAGTCCGCTTCCACAGACAGAGAAGGTGTTCCAAGTGGGTGGCACAGGCCAAGAGATGCTGAGCAGAGTAATTTGGCTGCACTGATCACTGACTCCTGCACTGATCACCTTCCTGCCACACCTGAGCCTCCTGGCCACAGGACGGCATAGCCAGGGAAGAGGAGGTGAATTGACAAGCCTCTTGATGAGAATATATATGCTGGCCATGCCAGCCAGCAGGGACAGAGTTGGTGGGTAAGATGAGAAAGGCCAAACTACCGCTGGAGAGCTGACAGCCAGATTCCTAAAACCAACTCTAATTCTCTTAATTCAGCATTGTGATGCCTGGGAAGGTTTCTGAGTGACCCAGCTGTCAGGCAGCTCCAGCTCCAGACAACTGATGTTGATCTGGAGCTCAAGGTCTAAGTCCAAGACTCAACTCTGACATTTAATAGCATTTAATACCTTGGGAGGGTCAACTCACCTCTCTGGGCCTTTTTCTTTATCTGTAAAATGGGGATATAATGCCATGATCTCCCTAAATGGGTGGTTATGGGACTCAAATGAGAGAATGTACATGGCAATACACCAAGCTAAGCAAAGAACCACAGGAAGCCATTACTTTCCAGAGCTTAAAGATGATGGTCCAATCAATGGTGAATTGGATAAAGAAAATGTGGTATACATACACCATGGAATACTATGCAGCCATAAAAAAGAACAAAATCACGTAGCAACATGAGGCAGCTGAACTTCATTATCTTAAGTAAATTCACACAGAAACAGAAAACCAAATATCACATGTTCTCATTTATAAGTGGGAGCTAAACCTCGGGTATGCACAGACATAAAGATGGCAACAAGAGGTGGGGGGATTCCAAAAGGAGGGAGGGTGAGAGGGCGCAGGGATGAACAGCTTTCTATTGGGTACTATGTCCACTAAAGAGTGAACAGGATCAGTAGAAACCCAAACCTCAGCATCACACAATATACCCCTGTAACAAAGCTGCACCCCCTGAATCTAATGTTAAAATTAAAATTTAGAAAAAATCAAACATTTCAGAAGTAGGGAGAGAATAACTATAGAAATGTCCAAGGTGATCACAGTATTAATGAGTTATGAAATGTTCTTAGAGAAAATATTTCTCCCCAAATTGTTGTCTGTTCATTACATACTACAGTTATTACAAATACATAATCATAATTTTCCTGTTGAAAACATTTACAATATACTCTTTTAGTACTTTTGAAACATACAATACGTTAAAATTTATCATTGTCACCATTCTGTGCAATAGATCACTAATGCCTATTTCTTCTGTCTAATTGAAACTTTGTACCCTTTGGTCAACATCTCTCCTTTCCCCACACTCCCCTCTCCCCCAGCATCATATATCAAAACACAAAAGTGTACCCCATAGATAGATGTAATTATGTCCATTTAAAAAATAAAATAATATTAAAAAGTTGATGGCTCAAAGTAAATCGAGTAATTATAAGTTGAGCTTTGTTTTTGTGTAGTTAGATCATTCTGAGGACACTAACAGCGATAATATATCCTGATAGCTCTGATGTCAATTAATAATGTCAGGGCTGACTCATTACATACTTGCTCATGATTTCAAGCAGTTTTGGGTACTCAGCCTAAAGCAAAATTGCTGGATTCATTTTTCTCTAGTCAGACCACAGATGCCCTGTTGCAGAGAACCTCAGAACATATGCTCCTCTGCCCTGGGAATGAAGTACCGATTCTATCCTCTTCCCAGTGTGCAGTCACAGGTCTGCAGAAGTTGCCTCTCCTTAATGCTTGGCTCAGGAAGAGGAAAACCAGTGCCTGTGTGGATCTGATGAATGTTTAATGGGAATTCATTAAACTCAGAATCCACTTAGCAGTCATTACCAACAGCATCAGCATCTGTAGGAGAGTGTGTACCAAACACAAATGTGCCTCCTGCTTTAAAAGTTAATATTACCTTTGGTGATCATACTTTTCTCCAAAGAGTATGTTTTCTCTCACATTTCCATGAAAGATCCACGCCTGCTGTGAAACGTAGGCCAAAGTTCCATTGACCGCCACCACCCCTTTCTGCAGCTGCATCTGGAACAACAAAACCAGAGAAGCTTCAGGAGCCAAGCCTTGAGGACATTTCCTCGAGCGCCCGTTGCACCCTGCCACCCACCTATTCCACAAGTATTGGTTACAAAGGTGCAAAAGCATCGACAGGATGTTTTGTCCATGCACCAGAAAGCCCAACCATGCAGATGGAGAATCTCAGAGTCAGACGCCTGCACAGGGCCAGGCAGGGAATGTTTGAAAAGAGTCAGTGGTAAGCTCTGCTGCAAATGGGAGAGCTTGGACTCCAGGGCTGCTCCCAGTGCACATGGCACCTGGACCCAACTACAACAGGGTGTTCTCTCAACAGACTCTTCACAAGAGGTTCCCCTTCCTCCAGGTGCACTGGCTGGATCCAACCCTGCTCAGCCAGGCCCTGGGAGCAGGGCACCGCCTGCATGGCTGTGGGTGCTAGCCTTCGCACACCCCATCTTTGGGAAGCAGCTTGACTCAGTTGCATTGTTGGTGCCATGAAAGGATACAGGCCTGATGGGGCAGGATTTTCTAATTTGTCAAAATAAGTCAAAGATCCAGTTTTCCATGAAATCTCTGGACTTTTAAAGCATTCGGCAATCCAATTAAAACTATGCATGGGCTCCAGTTTGTGACCCTGAGTACATATGCTCATTTAAGATGACCCCTCATGGGGGCAACCAATACACAACGGTAGACAGTGGGGATGCAATGTTCAAAGCTATCAACAGAGGGGACATGTGGGGCAGGCCACAGTGCTCAGGGGTGATGCTCATGGGGCAGTGGCAGTGGGTCCAGGGGCAGAGGAGGAGAGTCACCAAGGCAGCCAAAGGATGTGATGCCATTTCACCTCAGGAGTTGTGCAATGGACAGAGAATTCAATTTGGAGAAGAGACCATGATAATAACAATAATAATCATAGTATTTTTAATGTGTAGGGTATATTCTGTGCACTGAGTTAAGAGTATGTTCAATGTTTATCACCATGACTGGCCTTGCAAATTATCCTATAGTCAACTATTGCTTACATAATCTCATTCGATCCTCACCACAACTCTCCTTAGCCCCATTTTACAGACAAGGAAACCAAGAGGTTTTATGAGGCTCAGAGAGGTTAAGTTACCTGCCCAAGGCTAAACAGTGAGCATGTGGCAGAAACAGCTGGGGAACCCAGGCTATCCAGAGTGTCCCCCTGCCTCCCCAGTGACCACAGCAAGGGGCCTGATCCCACCACTGTCACATGGGAGATAGATTCAATGTTATCTCAAAATTTCCAAAGGATAGAAATTAAAAGGAGGCAAATTTCACTCCAATATACATCAAAATTCTCCAAAAAGGTAACTGGCTGTGACATGTTGAGTTTCCCATCACTGGAGCTATCTGAGCAGAAGTTGGGTCATCTCTTATGCAGTAGGATGCTATTAAGAGTATTCACATGATTATGTGGGGGAATTGAGCTGAGTCACCTGTATGGCTCCCGCTGACTCATCATGAGCGTGGGTGACCTCAGGAACTCATCTGATTCAGCCCCCACCTCCACCTGCAGGCAGGGAAGGAGTTGTCATTCTTTCTATAGATGAGTCAACTGAGGCCAAAACAAGTCACTCATATTAAAACTCATGAGACACATCCCACCACCACCCGATTCTGGAATCTCCACTTCTTCAGAAGTACCCTGACCTCTTCCTGAAAGAGGCAATCCCAGCTTCACAAACTTCCCTTTAGCAACAGCAGAGTGGGGAGAAAGAGGACTTAGCATTTTTTTCCCCACAAAGCTTATTCATGTGGGATGTGACGTAGAAACCATGGTGACATACAGGTTTGTGAAAACTACAAATGGCTTGGCCATTTTCCCTGGGGTCACTCAACTAGAAGGAGCAGAGAAGGGACAAGGACCCAAGTCCCCTCCCTCTTCCTACCCCAAGGTTTGCAGAGAAGCTGGGGGCACGAGTTGCTTTAGTTCAGGCATAAAATACATCTATAGTCACTGGGAGCTCCTGACTCTAAAGTCCTTCCACACCAAGCTGCCTTGCTGGCATTTCTAAATCAGGGCAGCCCAAGTCATGGAGAAAACCATGGGTTTATGGACCCGTCTTTCCTTTGACCAAGATGGAGCTTTAGGCAAGGAGGCAATCACCATTCAATAGACCTCCTCATTGGCAAACTCAAGAGTTTGTGAAAAACTCAGCCTCATCTGGCCCAGGGGCCTGGAGCTGCTGAGCGCACTAACCTCCCAGAAATGATCGTGAACCACATGCACAGTGTCCAGTGCAACCGAGGCCATCTGCTAGGTCCACTGTTCTAATGGCACCACACCTGACCAGAAGGGAGCCATTTCATTGTCATGTTAATGTTCCATCCTCACAGCACTCATCACACAGCTTACCTGTCCTAGGAGAGCTGCAAGGAGGGAGCTCTTTCCACTTCCCACATTCCCACATATTCCCAAGATCTTCCCCTGTCAGAGAAACAGAAATAGGACACAGTTACTCTCTCCCACTTCTTAGAGGGTCTGGCCCAAAGGTGCTGCTCTCAAACTATGCTGGTCAGGCCAGGCGGAGAACAATGGGTCACTGCAGGCTCTGGAGCATGGCAGCTGCAGCCACACCACCCCAGCCCCGCATATACACAGCCTGGGAGGATGCAGGAATGTAAGTCTTAATTAAGTGCTTTCCCTTGTGTGGCATAACCAAGCACCCAGAGGGCTTCTAGAAATCATGTAAGATCACTGGTGTGAAACAGCCTTGTGCTGGTCTGGGAGCCACAGGCCTTGAACATGAAGGCTATTCTGTGCTCAGACTCCAGAAAAGCAAATCTAATGGGATGCAAAAGGCTGTACAACCCAGGGGGACTAGGGTACATTTTGAAGTATGGAGATCTAGGGGCTTTTCAAAAATCTTCTTTTATGGAATCCTCCACCATAACAACTCAATCTGGAACTACTGAGAAGTTACACTATTCTAACATTCTACAGCTCCAGATTTATTAATTCAACCAAGAAATCATTATTAGAGCCTGCTATGTGCCAAGCACTGTTCCAACCACCAGCAAGAACAGCAATGAACGCAACAGGCAGTGGCCTGCGTCTGCCCTCACGAAACTTACCTTGCAGTCAGGGGTAGATGGACAGGAAGCAAGATAAATTAAATGTGGGGCAGGCACATCTTTGCTTGCCATGGAGAAAAATAAAGCAGGAAAGAGACAGGGAGTGGGCTGGAGGCTCGGGGGTACAAGGAAAGCCTTACTGGAAATGTAGATGTCTTAGCTTGAATTTTCCCAGAAACAGACCTTGAATCAAGGATTTGAATGAAAGTCACACTCTCATTTGGAAGGTGCAGGAGATTCCAGTAGGGAAGAGGAGAAGTGATACAGGAAAGGGAAGGTGGCCCATCAAGGGCAGCCTATTGGGTCAGCTCCCTAACAGAATATCCTACACAGAAGGCAAACGGAACTCAACCCTGCAGGGAAACTGGAGGAAACTCTGGGGAACTGACTATAGCTTTGTCCCACCCAATGGCAGAGGAGGTGGGGTATTGATGCCCCAGCAGTCATTGTTTGAGGGATGCTCTTTACTCTGTGAAGGTCTTTATAGAAGTGTGCAGAGCCCTTGGGCACAGATGTGGATAAGGCAGTTGGAAGATGGCCAGGAAACACTTAGAGGTCCAGGGCACATGGGCAGGGATAGCATCTGCCACAGGTGACATTTGGGTAAGACCTGAAGGAGGTGAGGAAGGGTGCCATGGGGTATCTGGGGAGAATCACTGCAGGCAAACAGCCCACGTGGAGACTGATGTGGAAGCATGCCCACTCTCGTGTTCAAGCAGATATTGCAATACTGCACTTGGAGCATCCGAGAACATTCTCATGTAGGCCTGCTCCCTGCAATCCCTTAGGGCAAAGATGCCCAACATGGGGCCAAATATGGCTTTTTTCCCACCCCAAGCTAGACCAGAAAGGCACATCCCCTGTCTGCCACTCTCAGCACATGACAGTTGCTGCCTGTCATCAATAACTCCTTGAACAAGGTCTTTGTTGAATCCCAGGCACCTTGGGATAAAATAGTGATCCACACAGATGCCTCCCTGCCCTTGCGGAGCCCACATGGATATAAATCTGGTTGGCTGAGTGCAATTGAGCTCAGATTTCAGTTAAGTCCCACTGAGTGCCACCTACTTTGCCTTCTCACCACTCTCCCCATGGAGCACCTGACTTCCCCCACCCTGCTTTCCCATTTGCCTCCGAGAGGCCTCCGTGAACTTCCCGCATTCTAAGGACTTCCTGGCCACACAGTGGCTTTGCTAATGGGCTATTCCATATGCCGATGACTCTGGAATTCCTGCCTCATGAAATGAAGCTGGATCTATTTAATTTCCCTAATTGGACTTCAAGGAACTGGGGCATTAAAGAGACCGCAGATGTGATGCAGCCTCACCAGGTATTTGGTTGCCCTCTGAGTCCTGTCCACTTCTTGGGGTCAAGTAAGAAGCCTTCTAGATTCATCCTTGTCTTTAGCAGAAAATCCATGAGGCCTGTATCCTCTGATGATTCTCTCAACAAACATTGCTGGCCACCTTCAAGCCTGGGGCTGGGCTTGGGGATAAGCACATAACTGTGAACAAAAAGCCCTGACCCCATGGAGGATCCAGTCTGATGGAATTGAGGAGGAGCTAAACTTGGAAAAACTTGGATGTCCTGAATGTAGAACAGCTGAAGGCAGCACTTAAGCTGGGCATAATTGTTAAAGAAAAAGGCAACAATCATACTTAACATCAGCTGAGACTTACTATGGGCTTAGCATTTTTATGTGGTATCTGAGTTCCCCCACCACCTTGTGTAATGGGTACTTCTATGAAATGCATGGTGCAGGTAAAGAAACAGAGGCTCAGGGAGCTTCAGCAAGATGTCCAAAGTCAAGCAGCTAGGAAGTGGCTGCGCCTGGAACTGCAGTCCCCCAGGCTCCAGAGGCATTGCATTGCCCCCACTGCTCCAGAGGCAACACTGTATTGCCCCCACTGTATCTTCAATTTATTACACAAAACACTGACCGCATCTTGAGGCAGGAATTCCACAGTCACCAACATATGGAATAGCACATTAGCAAAGCCATTGTGTGGCCAGAAAGCAGTGTCCTTAGAACACGGAAAGTTCACAGAGGCCTCTTAGAGGCAAATGGGAAGGCAGGGTGGGGGAAGTCAGGTGCTCGACGGGGAGAGTGGCGAGAAATCAAAGTAGGTGGCACTCAGTGGGACTTCGCTGAAATCTGAGCTCAATTGCACTCAGCCAACCAAATATCGTTTCCAATGAATCCGTGGCAGACAGCCTTGTTAGCTACAAGAGGTACCATTCTCACACCAGCTATTGAGCTTGACATTGCATAATAAATGAGAACCTCTCCTTCTATAGTGCTGGCACAGGGAAAGAGTGAGTCAACAGGATGAGAGATTAAAATACTAGGCACAAGATTAATGTTGAGGCCTCTGCAGCAAAATCACCACTGTCACCCTGGGAGTGTGCTGCTGAGTTCCCAGAGCAAGAAAGAGATGCATGCAGGAGATGCAGGAGGAGGCCAAACATTCCCTAAATCCACAGCGTTGCCTGAAATCTCCATCCCCCAATCTTCAGGGAAGAGAACAACAAACAGACTCTGGCTGGCTTGGCTGGCTTAGCCCTTAGCTGGGTTGCTTGTTATCTCAGTTTGCTTTTTACAAGAGGAATATTTCCTGGTGGTTAAGAGCCCAGACTCTGAGGCCAGGTGCCCTGGATATGAAACCCTCCCCTGCCACTTGCTAGCTATGTGACCTTGGGCAAGCTATTTAACCCTCTTGTGCCTCAGCCTCCTCAACCATCAAGTGGGGGCAGTTATGATGCCTGGTTATTGGGGTGGTTAAGTGAGTTTATTATGTACCTGGTAAACAGTAGTGTTCAAAATTATCAGTCATTATCATCTATCTTAATATTCCAATGTGAAATTAAGAACATATCTAGGGAAGGAGCAGTGGTTCATGCCTGTAATCCCAGCACTTGACCCAGGAGGCCAAGACAGAGAATCACTTGAGGCCAGGAGTTCGAGCCTGGCCTGGGAAATATAGCAAAGCCCCATCTCTACCAAAAAAAAAAAAAATTAATTTAAAAATTATCCCTCTTTCTCTTGGTAAATAAAATTTTTTTTAAAATTATCCAGGCATGGCGATACATGCTTGTAGTCCCAGCTACTTGGGAGGCTGAGGCAGGAGGATCGCTTGAGCCCAGGAGTTTGAGGCTGCAGTGAGCTTTGATTGCACCACTGCACTCCAGCCTGGGCAAAACAGTAAGACCCTGTCTTACACACACAAAAAGAGAACAAATCTAAAAGGATTTATGAAAGCTAGTCAGTTCAAGCCTAGCCACTTGGAGTGGACTGTTCATTCAAAATCGCAACTGACTCTAAGGCAAGTACTGCAAATCAGAATGAATATAACCACCGTCTTCTTCACACTTGGAGAGAGGGCCTCCAATGTTCATGTACGTAGTTTTAAAATTGGGGGAAAAATACAGGGACTCTGGTTAGAGACATCCCATCACCACCTTCAGCTCTAACTGAACTGTATCAGACCTGGAGAAGGCCGTAGCTATGCAACGCAAGGAGGAGGGCTGGAGGCCACACCTGTGCAACACACACCCACCTTTCTCACCACAAAGCTTATGCTGTGCAGAACCGATTTGAGGCTGCCACTTTGCTCCTCTGGGCCAGTGGCTCCCTTTGCTGGTGGACTCCATTCACTGTATGCCTCCGACCTCTGTTTCTTGAATAAATGCCTTTTCTGGTTCTGCACTTTCTCTGGGTCACTTTTCCTGCTGGCTTCATGTTCCCATGTCAAGGTGGCATTTGCTAAAAGCAAGACAGTATCTGGGTCTTCTGGTTGGGTGACGTAAGATGGGGGGCTTTTATCTATGAGAATTTTCTAAGATTAAAGAGACAAAATTAACTGAGCAGATGTCATCCATTTGCAAGAATCATCCCAATATATCTCCTAATGACCCCAAATCACAATTTTGGCCATTCTAACCCAGCACATCCAGGAAAGAGGTTCTGAAATTATTCCCCCAGGAGAAGCTGCAGCAGAAATAGTCCACTAGCTCATGCTATCTGGGACAGTTGCCTCTTTAACCACAAGGCCTATGGGGTCACCCACATTGGAGAATACTGATCCCAGCCACATTTCACCCTTGTGCCCAAGACAGTCGGTCTTACCAGTCTTTGGGCAGTGAACTTCACTGCTTGGCACTAAATGCTTATGAAACCAAGGTCATATGCTCAATCTCTGCTGTGTCTTCTTCCTAGGCCACTCAGTCCAGTTCGACAAAGCATTTGCTAAGCCCTAACCATGTGCCAAACTTTGGGGTAAAAGCAGAAATGCAAATATAAATAAGGCACAGTTCCTGTCCTTGAAGAGATTACAGTCTGGAGGGAGATGAGAGCACGCACGGATTGTTTCTATAAAATGCGATGAGGACAAAGAACTGCGACTGCCAGAGAAGGGACATTTGCCTTCTCATTCTCGAGGTCCACGCACTTGGTGCTTGAGCAGAGTCTGTACAGGTGTTGTACAGGCAGAGATGAGAAAGGGAAAGAGGATGACAGCATTCTACCTGAGGGCCCAGCATGGGCAAAGGCAAGGAGCATGCAAAGGCATGGTTTGTTGGGGTGGCGGCATGAAACAAGCAATTCAGGATTACTGAGGCACAGAGTTCAAGTTGGGAAGGGAGGGGGACACAAAACTGAGAACGCACAGATGGAGAGCCTGGAGGGGACAAGGGTTCAAGGATTTTGAGCAGGTGAGAGTGAGTATTGGTAACCAGACCAGTATTTTAACAGCTCTCTTTGGGTTGAGTGCTATATGGACTTGAGAAGAATGTTAGAAAAAGAAGGATTAGTTCATAAATCACTGCACTAATCAGATGAGAGATGAGGGAGGCCTCGATTGAAGGCAATGGCAGTAGGGACAGAGTGAAGGTTGAGGAGTCAAGAAATGCCACCCTTTATCTAGTCTAAGAAGCACCTTTATTTTTTTTCTGATATCATAATACATGCAATTAATGTGATGATGTTCTTATGTTTTGTTCAAAGAGTAATAACTCAACAGTGTACCTTCCAATCCAATCTTACAATGGCACCCCTTAAAATGGAGAGAATACCATAATCAGGGGTTGATTTAACAGGGTTCTTCACTGGTAGGATGTGTATGGTAAGGGAAAAGAGGAGTGCATGAACCAGGATGCTTACAATGACTTCCGGATTTCCGACTTGGATGAGTAAGATCATTCAATCAATTCATAGATGTTTGAACAAGCTTCTGTGTTGACAAAATGCCCTTCTTCCCTTTCCTCTCCTCAGTTGAACTTTCAAACCACTTTATTTGCCCTTCTCAAATGTCACTTATATCCTCATCATGTATAGAGATTCTTAGAGTGCCTGGTCCTACACTGGAACAGAGGATCTTGAGGACAAAGCCTCTCTATTCCTTATATATGCATTTCCCATGTCTTATACATAGGAGGCACAAAGCAAATCTTTGATGAGTGAATAAACGAATGAATAAAGGGACAAAATGAGTGCATAAATGTAGGGACCCCAACATCCTCTTCATCACTTCCATCACCATGCCCATCAAAGGACAAACTAGGTAAAGTGGGGATGACTCAGTACAAAACCAACCTCACTTGTGGAACACTTAGGATGTATAGATTGTTTAAGGAAAATAGGGTCAGGAACATCTTCTTCATGTACAGAGACTCTATCTCATCATTCCTACAGACAACCTATAAAACTCTGCCTGCTCTGCCATTCATACACATTTATTCATCTAACTCTGAATGGATGCCCTCCTCCCAGTGTCAACTCAACAAGTGACCCAGCTCTCCAGCAGGTTGGTATAGACTCCACATATCTGAGCATTTTCCCACCCCAAAATGAGATCTCTCTTCCTACTCACCCAGGGTTAGTTATACCTTCATTCTCCTTAGAGAGACATTCGCTTCAGCCATTGCTTTGATGGAGAAGGGCAAGATTGCAATGGAAAACTTCATTACATTAAACATGGCAATCACACTAAATGCCTGAAGAACAAAAGAGAAGTATGAGGGTTTAGAAGGAGAAGTCACCTTGGCTCTAAACTGTTATACACACGGGGATTAAACTTGCTCAGATGAGAAATGGCAGCATCGTTGGAATGCACAGAGGAACAATCTTTTCATTTCGTGACTCAGAAACCATGGGTTGGCCAGTTGGGGACAGCAGCGTCTTAATCTATTTTGCTTTGGGATTTTCACCAAAATGATGGCAAGTATATCCCCTTGTCTCTGTTGATTCAGAAGGGAAGAGGTCTGAGGCAGGCCACTAACAGAATACATTTGGCAATCTCCATCCACACTGCATCCTCATTTGAATCTAGACTATTCACTCGAAGCCCAGGCAGACTGTCCTAAAGCACCCCCTGCTCTCAGTTCTTCAGAGACATCTGACCCTTTGGAGCTACAGCATCATCTTCACGTTATACACCACACCACAGCCTCAGGGATGGGGCTGGAAGCTCCCCAGAGAGACCTGCTTGCACCTGGGGGAAGCTGGAGGGTGACCTCACTCTCCTGCTCCCAGGACCTGGCCTCCATGCCCTGCCTCCCCATGCACCACACGAGCCCAGATTTGAGAGCCTTTGGTCAACTCTGGTTCCCCCCATCCTTCCCCATAAAAAGTCACCTCTGTTCACGGGGCCTTCCTTGCTGTGCCCTGCATAGTGGGTAGTTGATATTCTATAGCCTCAATGAAAACAAGCCTTCTCCCTTTGGTTGGTGCCCCAGGGGTGCATGATTTCATCTCTCCAATTTCATCTTCTCATCTGTCTGAATTGTAATTAGCAGCCTCTCCCTAGCTACCCATTTAAGAAATTGATAATACAACTTTCTTCATCAAATCCTGAGTGATCCTGCCTGCTGTCAAATGGGCCCCATGGACAGGGCCCCAGGCTTCAACTAATCCTAGTCCCTTCATTAAGAGGATAATGAAACACGCTTCTATCACATCTGGTCCTAAATACATCCTCAAAGGGAATTCAGTTCTTTCAGGTCCCAAAGCTCCACCTTGGCTCAGGAAGCCCAGGCCTGGCTGACAGAGCACATGGGTGGCCTGATGTGACTGAATACCCTGGAGCTGACCGACTCCTGACATGACCCTAGCAGAGGAAGTGACTGTAATCAGTTCTGAATCCAAAGGACCCAGAGCTTTGCAAATTTGGTTTTGGTATAGATTCCCTCTAAACTATCATGTTAGAAAATATGAACTATGTGCACTCAATTTGATTTGCTTGATATGTTCCTGGAGAAAAAAAAGTAGTTTTCCTTTTGGTCTGGGATCAGAGAAAGTCACAATAATTGAGCAGTGTTACATCCAGCCTTGGTGTATCCTTGCCATTCAATCTGGCTTTGGGCTCACAGCTGGGCTGAAGGCCCAAAAGTGTGTCAAAGTAAACTGTGCATGAGTGATTGCCTGCTGAAGAACCAGAGAAAACAAAAGCAACTCACCGAGAAACACAGGGCAGTAATGGGATTAAACACAGGGCAGTCATGGGCCCCACAAAGGATGGCTCAGCAAGCCCATTCTAGCTTTGCAAACGTCACCTCTTTCCTCCCCCGTGAGGTCCCTGATTTTAGGTGCAATTCTTCCTCTACGAACTTACTTATTTCCTTCTCTCTCTCTCTCTCATTTTTTTCTTGCCTTCGTTGACTTTCCTCCAACTACTTAGTTTAATACTTAGCTGGTTTTTTCTTTGTTTAAGCCAGGAATCATTTTCCCTGTAGCTCAGCATTTCTTTATCTTTGGATGTCCAGGCCCCTTGTAAAGAACTTGAACATCTCACATTCATCCCAGCTCTCCCTCTAAGGCTTTCAATCCTCATTTGCCTGGCCCAGATGAGAATCAAGGTTAAGAAGAATAGCTGACACTTGTATAGGACCTAAGAGCCTGAGATGGTTCTACATGCTTTACACAAAATAACTGATTCAGTCCTCACAACAGCACTGATTGTGGCTATCATCGTCCCATTTACAGATAACAAAACCGAGGCCAGAGAGGCTCAATGATTTGATATAAGTCATAGCTACTAAGTAGCAGAGTCTGGATTTAAACAAGGCTGACCAGGCTCCTAAGCCCAGACTCTGACCCCAACACCACTGTCTCTCCCAATACCTACACCTCCTCCCTCCGAGAAAATTTTCTCAAACTCTCCTTCTTGTAGTGTAAATAAATAAAATAGCCAACTGCTTGTTTGGGTTCCATCTTTTTCCCTATACTTAAAATTGTATTCCAACATTAACTATGACCCCTGCCCAGCCATGGACATGATAAGAATCGCTGCCAGGCTCTCCTGGGCCCCTTATCAGCCCAAGCACTTGTTTTTAAAAGTTGGAGTTGGCCCGGCGCTGTGACTCACGCTGTAATCCCAGCATTTTAGGAGGCCAAGGCAGGTGGACGACCCGAGGTTGGGAGTTCAAGACCAGCCTGGCCAACATGGTGAAACTCCGTCTCTACTAAAAATACAAAAATTAGCCAGGTGTGGTGGTGGCAGGCATCTGTAATCCCAGCTACTCAGGAGGCTGTGGCAGGAGAATTGCTTGAACCCAGGGGGCAGAGATTGCAGTGAGCCGACATCATGCCACTGCACTCCTAGGAGAGAGAGTGAGAACCTGTCTCAGAAAAAAAGAAAAAAAAGTTGGAGTTGAAGTCGCATCCTGTGGCCTGCTGTGATTGGATGCTCCCAATGCCAGTATTGAGCAATGGTAGGGAGGGCTTCCCATCTGGGACTTCCCGGAGTCAGGGTGTGAAAGAGGCCCAATCTGAAGCCAGCTCTTACCACGGGTGCAGTGAGTTTGCGTCTCAGGAGGATGTGGCAGGAGAATGTCAGCACGATGGCTATGGTGGACACAATGGGGGCCAGGGCAGAGTTTCCACTTTGGACAAATCCAGCTTTTTCCAGTAATTTTCTTTCTCTCCTTCTTATATCTGCAAAATAGAACACCGTCCAAGGTGGTCTCATTTTGCATGTTGAATGCTAGCATTATGAAATGTACTAGCCCTACTTGGGCCTCTTCCAGATGAGTGCTCATGAGTCCTGTTGTGAAGTTTAAATGAAAGGAACCACAGAAAGCCCCGGGCACAAACCCAGCAGGTACTCGCAGCTCGGTACCTGTCAGCTGCTGTAACTGGATGGTGTCCAAAGTCCCTTCCAGCCCTGACACTCTGTGTGTCACGAGTCATAAGCTCAGGTGCCTACAAGAGCCAGGCAAGTACCATCAGTGAAGGGAGTAGGGCCAGAGGGGAGGGAAGACCAGAGCGGGGCTCTAGAGCGCAGCGGAATGGAGAGGAGAATCAAAGGGGCAGCCCCTTCTCAGTCAGGGGAGGCTGGTGCTACCATGAAATGCAGCAGGGACCTCTCCTAGGAGCCTGTTCCCCACCAACTGCAAGTATGGAAACAAAGGAAAATCTTGAGTTCCTTCAAGGGAAATTGTAGGCACCCAGCTAACCCTGAGAAGTAAATGAGCAACTTGGTAAGCAAGAAGGTAACAATAGACTGAAACAACACCCAAGGAAGTTAGAGTCACAAGAATGTTTGGCTCCCTATAGAAACTAAGGATTATATCTTAACATACGTCCCTGAGTTGTATTTCAGAAAACCCGGACCCCCATCCAATTGATCCACTGGCACACAGACCTCAGAGAAGGGGGAACTGAGGACAGAACTCTGATTGCAGTTTTTGTTCTAAATTTCTTCCTGAGGGGCCTGGAGGAGGTCATGCCCACCGGCCGGATCCAGTACTCTTCTGCTAACTCCAAATCTTCAGACAAAGCTTCCCTTCCTTAACCAGATGCAAATCAGAAAATCTTTGAATCTACCCATGACTTATAAGCTGCCTGCTTTAAGATATCCCACCCTTTCAGGCCAAACCAACATATAATCTCCATGTATGAGTTACGATTTTGCCTGTAACTTTGCTTTCCTGAAATTGACCCCTGCCTTTAAAAACCCTTGCTTGCAAGCCACTGGGGAGGTCAGGTCTTAACCATGAACTGCCTGATTCTCCTTGCTTGGCACACAGCAAATAAAGGCCCTCCTTTCTCCTGTAGCAAAACCTCAGCATGGATATTTGGCCTTACTGTGCCAGATGAGAGGCCCCAGTTCGGTCCAATAACAACCAGATCATCAACGATTTCAAAGTCTGAAGTCTAGATTTTTATTTATTTATTTATTTATTTATATTTGAGACAGGGTATTGCTTTGTCACCCAGGCTGGAGTGCAATGACATGATAGAGCTCACTGTAGCCTCAACCTCTCAGGCTCAAGTGATTCTCCCACCTCAGCCTCCTGAGTACCTGAGACCACCACACCCAGATAATTTTTAAAAACTTTTTTTGCAGAGATGGGATCTCCCTATGTTGCCCAGGCTGGTCTCAAATATTTGGGTTCAAGCAATCCTCCCAAGAGGTCCAGATTTTTGTGAGACATCTCCCTACTTTAAAATGTTGGAAACTAATTGAAAAAATGTTTTAAATACTATACAGCAGGGGAAAACAAAACACATGAGCTGGCTTGAAGGCACCTGCCTGGTGTCTCAAGAATAGACACAAAAACTCGAGAGTATTCTCCCTTTCCTAAGTCCAGAATATGCCCACGGCACTGCAGAGCTCACAAATTACATTCAAGCCTCCTTCACCTGCTGTTTCTTCTCCTCAACCCCAATTCCAGCCTCCTCTGCAAAAGCTCTTTCATATCCGCACAGGACAGCCCTAGATGTTCTAATGGAGTGATCACTACATGCCAGGTGCTCTGCTCAACACTTCACAGGCACTTTCTCATTAGAGCATCCTCACCACTGCGTGATGAGAGACAGCCTGCTATTTTACGCCTTTTTGACAGGAGAGAAAACTGTCTTTGCAGGTTTAGTAACTTGCCTTTTCAGTGATCGGGGCAGATTGGAGTCCACTTCTCCTGGGATCCAAGCTCTGCTATCCAGGTGCCCTTCCCCTAAAGAACATCTAGTACCCCCTTGTCCCCAAGAGCACCCTCTTATCTCCACCTCCAGGCCTCTCCTCCTCCCCAGTTCTCTGTACATCCCAATCCGTCCTATCCCTCTGGCCTACCTGAAAGCCACTTCTGCCAGGAAGCCTTTCCCAGTCTCCCCAACCCAGTGTGCTCTTCCATGGAGCATCTCTTGTTTCTCCTGTGGCACTTTCCCCAACTTCCCCCATAGAATAACGTGAATTCATGTGTTCACTCACTCAAGACATTTAAACCTGATGTCTACTATATGCCAGGTGCTGCACTTGTGGTTGGAGAATAGAGGAGTGAACAGGGTCTCGGCCCTCTTCCAGTGGGGGAGATAGACAATAAAGAAATAAACAATTAAGTAATTACAAATTGTGTTGTGTGACCTGAAAGAAATGAGCAGGATGAAGTGATTGAGAGGTAGGGCATGGAAATGCTTGGAACTGCAGCCCAGAAGTCCTCTCTGGACGTTGAGAAGAGACCTAAAGTCAAGACAAAGTCACCGTAAACATCCAGTGGGATTGCCCTCTAGGCAAAGGAGACAGCGAGTGCAAGGAATGAGTGTGGCGTGTGGTTCTAGAAACAAACTAAGGCAGACACCGCTAGAGCTGAGTTTCCTAAGGTTAAGGTAGAATGTGATGATGTCAGAGAGGTCACCAAGGTTCAGATCGTGTCCAACCTAACAGACCATATGAAAGAATTTCCTTCCTTGGAAGAATTTCCTTCCTTTGGAAGGATTTCCTTCCAAAGACCTAACTTTGAATAATCTTAAGTGTGATAAGAAGCCACTATTTTCCAGCAGAGGAGGAACAGGATCTGACTGACATTTTTTAAAGGTCACTCTGACTGCTGAGTGCACAGTGGATTGCAGGAGGGAGGGGGAAGGCAGGAGCAGGGCCTAGATGTCATAGTCCAAGAGGGAGAGGATATTGGCTTGGACTGGGTGGGAGTGGAATGGAGAGCAGCAGATGGCTTCCGGATATACTCTGAAGGTACAGCCAACAAACTCGTGGCTATTTTTGAGCTAAGTTATCTCATCCTCCCTTACTCGTAAAAGCAGGAATCCTTTTTCATTTCATTTGTGTAGCTCCCATGGCCTTGCACACAGTAGGAACTTGATATATATTTATTGAACTAAATTGACAAGTTAAATTAAATTGAAATCATATGGAAACAAATTTAATCAAATCAAATTAAATTGCACTGACGTGAACTCAGAGTGTGAGGATGTGTTTCAGGGTCTTCAAAGGGGGTCCCCTAGTGCTGCTGGGGTCCCAACCTGGGGCACTTCCTTTGGCCAGCTCAGAAGCAGGTGCTCTACAGCCACTCCCTAGAGTGCAGATACACAGCTTTGGCCCGGTTCCATGCTGGTGCAAAAGTGTAATTGTCCATCCAGAGAGTCAATTGTAACAGTGGTTCAGATCATTAACTGGTGAACCACCTGAGTCTATGTCAGCAATTATGTAAATGTCCCTGCAATTAGATTTGCATTTATATTTGATCGAAATAGTTTCTATATCAGCTTTAAAAAAAGTAAAACTACATATGCATCTCCTCGTATCTGCCCAAGGAGCGTTGAGTCAGTGGACCATCCAAACACAGAGACGCTGCTGCAGGCAAAGAGGTCTGTGTAACCCTGGATGTGTGTGAGCATATGTGTGTGTAGATGTCTTCTAAGTCAAGGAAATAGCTGGAGACAGCTTTTTTCCTGCTCACAATATTTTAGTGGATTATTTTTATAAAAGGTAACTTGCCAGGACCAGGATCCACATGCCCCAGGAAAGAGAAACCATATGTCACTCACCCTTGGGTTCACCAGAACCCAGATGCCTGGCTCTATTATTAAATCTCCATAATCCTTTGAAAAATCCCTTGACCTGCAGAGCAGCTCAGAGGGTCCCCTCAGCCTCCTTCTGGAATGCCTGGCCCTGGGAACCTTAAGAACCCCTTAGAAGAGCATATTCTACAAGATAAGTGGTTCTTTAAGCAGCTACTCTTGTCCTACCTTGGATAGTGTTGGTAAAAGATTTCTCCCAGGCATACATTTTGATCAGCTTGATGCAGGTCAGAAACTCATTCATTGTCTGAACTCGCTTGTCTGTCACCAAAATTGCTGAGCCTCGGAAAGCTGAATTGAGCTTGGCCATAAACATCTGAAATCAAGGTACAAACACTGTTTTCAGAGAGAACTGCTGAGTTGCAGCTGGCCTAAAAATCCAGAGATGGGAGTTAAGTGCCAGGAAAAGTTCTAAAGGAAATTGGCTTGAGATTCTCAGCCAAGATTCTTCCTTTGAGTTATGGCTGTTCATGCTAAGGGACACCACGCAGGGGTCAGGCAGGTGATAGAAAGGCATGAATTGCCAGGACGCAAGGGGAGTGCTGGGGGCTTTGACAAATTGAAGAGGCATTCCACTTCCCAGAGCATTCAAATTCAAATTTTTTTAAAGCCTTCACTGTGGCCAGGTGCAGTGGCTTGCACCTGTAATCCCAGCTGCTCAGGAAGCTGAGGCAGGAGGATGGGCTGAGCCCAGGAGTTCAAGACCAGCCTGGACAACATAGCGAGACCCTATCTCTACAAATTTGTTTTTTTTTAACTAGCCAGGTACGGTGGCATGCACCTGTAGTCCCAGCTAGTTGGCAGGACTGAGACAGGAAGATTGCTTGAGCCTAGGAGGTTGAGGCTGCAGTGAGCTACAATTGCACTACTGCACTCCAGCCTGGGTGACAGAGCGAGACCCTGTCACTAAACAAACAAACAAAAAACAACAAAAAACAAACAAACAAAAACTACCCTGTGCCAAAGGAAGTAAATCTGTGGGTACAAAATGGGGCACAGGCTTCATGAGCCAGAAATGCAGCTTTCCACCCAATTCAGTTAAAGTGCGTGAAATGCAAATATAAAGCAGTTAGAAGCGCAAAAGCCCGCCATTACCTGGACGGGGATGAATATGACATACACCGATATCCCGATGAGAGCTGTGGGCCCCAGAATGAAAAAGGCGTATGCTGCACAAAAGACCATTAGGATCGGGATGGTGGCTGGCAAGGGACAAAACAAGGCAGCTTCAAACAAGGAATAGCTATCACTTGACAGTATATTGAGCACCTGGAAAGAAAAGCACAAGGGTTCAGGCTTTGGAAGAGTCAGTAAAACATGTCTTTAAATGAAGGTTTTCAGACTGGCCGGGGGGATCTAGGGAGAAAGGAGAAAAACTACTCTAAAGCAGGAAGGGGTCACTGGGGACCAATACGATGAGTTTTACGGGTTGTGGTACCACTTTGGAGAGGCCGGTCTTTTAGGGCTGATCATCTCAATGCAGAAAGACAAAGTGTAATGTTACCATCTGGGAGCATGCTGGAGGCACTGCTAGCTGTCTACACAGTCTCCCGCACCTCCTTCTACCTCTGCCTTCCTTGTGAAGGCAATTCCGCTTCTTCGGGGAAGAGATGGGCCCAGAAAAGACTACATTTCCCAGCCTTCTTTGTGGAATGAGTGTGGCCATGTGTCCATGTTGAGGGCAATGAGATGTAAGCCAAAGTGTAGAATGAGACATTTGTGATGAATTATTAAAGGGAGTCAACTCAACCTGAAAGGCACCCCTTCTTCTGTTCCTCTTTCTCCTACCACCTGTCTGAAGCGTGGCTGGGATGGCTGGGTCTCTAGCATCTACTTCTGAACCATGATGAGAGCCAGGTGCAAAGGTAGTGATAAGGGCAGAAGGAGCTGGAAGCTCCTGTGGCAACCCTGCATTATTCCCTTCTAGATTCCTTTTACGTAGAGTGAAATTAATTCCTTTTGTTTAATCCACTGTTATTTTGGGTTTGCTGTATGCAACTGAATCTAATCATAATTAGATGCTTTGAGCTTGCTAAAAGAGCAACTGTAAGAAAGAAGCAAGTTTCTTATCTTACCCCACACCACCTGGGGTTCCCTTGATTAGGGAGTTTTTGTTGTTGTTGTTTGTGTGTGTGTGTTGTGTTTGTTTGTTTTTTGTTTTTGATAAGTGTTAAGGATTTTATTGCCAAGGATTAAGAGTTTAAGAAAATGTCAGCTCTGAAGTCCAACAGGCATGGTCTTCATTGTGGTTTTGGCACTCCCTGTGCTATACAGTTGGGATTATTGGAGCCATCAGTCAATCCATTGTATTAAATGCCTATAGTGTGCTCAGTACTGCTCCACTGTCCCCATAGACCATCAAAGCAACTGGATTAAGTCTCCCTGAGCCCTGTTCCCACTGGAACTAGGAAGTCTCTCCAAATTCTCCAGCCTGAACCGAGCCCTCCTGTCTCTGAACTCCCTCTGGTGTTTTGCGTCTCCACCCCTCACTTAGCCAGGAGATGGGACATGAAGGGGAGGTCATAGACAAGCAAAACGAAGGCAGGTGCTCCATCCAGGACCCACATCTCACATGCACTCAAACTACTCGGGACTCATTTTCCAACATTAAACTCCTCTGAGCCAGCTTACCTCGCCAACAGAGATGTGCGTCAATGTCTTGAAGGACACCAGGTTTTCAAAAACCAAGGTGGAGAGCGCCACCTTCAACCGGATGGCCGTACGGTAGTTGATGGCCCAGGCAAGGGCCCAAAAGAAGACTTTGGTAAACTCGGTGACAAAAAGGGCTATGCAAAGGCCGATGCCAACCCAGACTTTCCCAGAGGTGCTCTCGGTCTGCTGGAGGATCTGGTGAATGAGAACTGTCTGTAAAACAGCATGGTGGGGAGAAGAGAGGGCCACTGAGGACTGAGGCTGGCATATGAGGCCTCAGATCATGCCAGCAAGCTGATTTCAGGAGGCAAACTTTTTAATTAATTTTGGTGGCTGCTGCTGTGCTTGACAAGGATTCACTTTATGAAAATTCTCCCCCAAGGAGCACACAGATAATGACAATGCACTAAACCCACCAGCTCGTAGAGAAAGTAACTAATGGCATTCTTTGCTAGGCTAGGGACCTAGCAGACGAGGAGGAAGGGCCACCCCACTCACCGGCCCTATGGCTGCCATGATGATGCACAGTATGTTGGCCACGATGTCCATCAACACTCGCGTCCTCTGGAATTTCCAGACCACGCGGCTCAGAGAGGCCTTCTCAGGACCCACCCTTTCTACCTCTTCATCCCAAAGGACTCGAAATCTGTGATTAAAAAAAACGGAAGCTTAAAATGGATTGGCACTTCTATGTGCTGTTTGAAGCTATGCTGTTGGGCACGTTCTTGCAAGGGTGCTCAGCACAGCTCACCTCCCTGGCGGTGGTACCTTCCAGCACTGGCTCAGCTTTCTGCTTTTCCTGAGCAGGTGGGATTTGGGAAGGGCAGGGGGCAATGCCTAGACACAAGCTGGTATGTCTGTGGCATCTGGGTCCTTGCCAGGCCTTCTTTTCCTCTGCCTACCACCCATCTCTGCCACAGTGTCGGCTCTTATAAGAAGACAGAGGCAACAGACAGGCCAAGAGAAAAATCTTCTCAGTGCAGCGAGGACGTTGTTAATTTCAAAGATCTGCAAGAAGGCCAGAGAGACAGGAGTGTGGTGCACAAAGGGGAGGGGCTGATGGGACAGTGGGAAGCAAGGCAGGAACTTTTGGGACTTTGGGGGACTTCACAAGACCTGGGAAAAACCTCAAGGGCCTTCAGGAGTTTAGGTTTCACTCCAAGTGCAAAGGAAGCCATTACAGATTTTTAAGCTGATGTGACAAGATCATTTTGCACATCTAAAAGATCAATTGGCTGCTATGAAAGTGATGGATGATGGTGTGAGACTGCAGCAGGAGACTGTCAGCCTCCAGGTGAGAGGTGGCAGTGGAATTAAAGAAAAGTGGACAGAGAGCGACAACAGGTCTTACTGATGAATGAGATGTGGGAGGAAAGGAGAAAGAGGTTCAAGGATGGACTCCGGTTTTCGGGCTTAGCCAAATGTGTGAGTATTTATAGAGACAGAGATGGGGAAAAGCAGAAGACAAGAGGAATAGTGTCAGTTTGGGGCCCTGGATCAAGAATAGGTCCAGCTTTAGATAGAAGATGCTCATGAGGCATCCAAATGCAGCCATCCAATTAGATGCTGGCCACATAGTTTCAGAATCTGGAAGTGGGGTGTGGCCTGGAGATAGACATGGACACGTTATTGGGGGAGTCAGTGTGTGTTTGGTGTTTAAGCCTTTGGAGTGGAGGGGATCACCTAGGAGCATAACACGGCATGGGAGAGACAAGGATCTAAGTGGACATTGGGTAGATGGGAGGAAACTTTAAGAACAGATGGAGAAGTACTGGCCAGAGAGGACGGAGGAGAGCCAGCACTCCACAGATGCTGGTCCAGTCCCTTGCCCTCAGAGCTCCCTGGCAAGTTTCTCCAGGAGGTAGATTTTCGAATGTACCACTAGCTGAGATTTCTTCGGGGGCACAAATGAGGAGAAGCACAATTCTAGAAGCAATTAGGAGGCCATGACTAACACTCCCAGGCCTTCCCCATTCTTCATATTATATATGTAATCAGAACCACAGAGTTCAATGCAGCTGCTGGAAAAAATGAAGTTGATGTCTTTGTCCTAACATGGAAAAGTCTTTATAAATTCTTAACTGAAAAGAGCAACATGATCAACAGTTATGTAGCATGCTTCATTTTTTGTTTAGATTAAAATAAAACATGACCTGTGAGGTAAGAAGAGGTACTGATCTGAAGAAGACGGTAGCCCAGGGTGTGTTTAATCAGAGTAGGAAAATTCTGGACAGAGCCACACTGACATTTTCACAGTGCTTTGCCTCCAGGGAGTAGAGCAGGAACATGGGAGAGATCCTTTCACAGCTTAAACTTCTGCTGCTTTCACATTTTTATAATGAATATGAATTAGGTTGGACAAATGACATTTACATTTTTACAAGTTAAAATTGTCAAATATTGGCAGTTTCATTAGGATCAACCTAAATATATTTTGTAATATGAAAGTCCAGTAATGATGTTTAAAGTAAAACAAAACCTGACACCTTAAGCTGCATGCTGGTCAGGTGGGGTCTGACCAGCACAGTGCAAAATGAGATTCCGGCCACCTCTGTCTTGATACAGTGCTCCTGCAAACCAGCTGGAGCTCAGCCAGAAGGGTTGTGAGCCTCAGGCCATAGCTCTCCAGTGAGTCCTCTCTCCCCGCTAATGCTGCCTAATTCTCACCTCCCCACAGCTTGGGCCAAGAAGTTCATGCAGTCCAGCCTGAATCTCAGAGAATGGTTACCAGCACTCATGGGTGTCATTTTCCATGTTGGGGATATTGTGAAGCACACAACTAGGGAGTACACAAAAGGGTTTACGGGACCCTTTCGTTAGAGTGGGCTTTTCTCCTGAGGTGACTGATACAGTTTGGTTGTGTCCCCACCCAAATCTCATCTTGAATTGTAGCTCCCATAATCTCCACCTGTCATGGGAGCGACCCGGTGGGAGGTAACTGAATCATGGGGGCAGATTTTCCTGTGCTGTTCTTGTGGTAGTAAGTCTCATGAGATCTGATGGTTTTACAAAGGACAATTCCTCTGCACACACTCTCTTGCCTGCCACCATGTAAGACGTGCCTTTTACTCCTCCTTTGCCTTCCACCGTGGTTGTGAGGTCTCCCCAGTTACATGGGACTTTGAGTCCTTTAAACCTCTTTTTCTTTATAAATTGCCCACTCTCGGGTATTTCTTCATAGCAGTATGAAAATGGACTGATACAGTGACCCAAGCAAATGCTGGTACCTTTTGGCATTGGTGTCGGATGAGTCATATGGCGACAATGGGGGCAGGGTGTCCACGGTCAGCCTTTGCCAGTAGCCTTTCACCATCACCGGTGTGAGCCAGGAAAATGTGGCGAAGGAGAGCAGCCCCGCATCATCCATTGGGTTGGGTGCCAACCTGCAGACAGACAAGATGCTCAGTGTTCCGGACATTGGGGTCATTGCCCCAACTCTCTCTCTGGATTGAACTTGTAACTACAGTAACAGCCACAGCTGCACTAAGAAGCTGTGATTTGCATTCATTATGTTCATTAGCCTTTTTAGCAGTGATGTGCTGGGGCCAGCTGGTGAGAGCCAATTGTTAAATTTTCAGGAATTTTGCAAGTTACTTGTTAAACACAGTCAATATTCAAAATTAAGTTACGTAAGTTTTAATAAATTGTCTTAAAGACAAAGGTAATAATACTCAAAACTCATCACTTCCTTTTCTTTTGTTCCTCTTCCTTCTTCATTTCTTCTTCCCTTCCTCCTCTTCCTTCTTTTTTCCCCTCCCCTTCCTCCTTCTCTTCCTTTTTTTCCTCCTCCTCTTCCTCCTCCTCCTGCCCAGATTTTCGGGGCATTAATACCCCCAGGGGCAAAACTTCACTAGGGGAGTATAGAAGTCCACATCACATCCTCTGGGTGGAAAACTGGACACTTTCTAGAAGGACCTAGTAGTATCAGGCCCCTCTGCTCACAGCAGTGACACTGAGGCCACACCTCACGTTATCTTTTCCTCCTTCCCTGCATCACTCTCCCTAAATCTTTCTTCCTGCTCCTTGGAATCACTTCTCAAATAAGCGATTTGCCTCCAAGTTCTTAACTGAGGACATGCTTTTGGGAGAATTCAAGCTAAAATCATGTGAATAAGGTACTATGTGCTCAGCACATAGTAAAAATTCCCTGAAAGGTGACTTTCATGATACAGTCATGCATTACTTCATATATTCCTCACAACAACTCAGTAAGATGGGTGGCAGGGTAGTATTATATGCCCATTTCATAGACAAAAACATCAAGGCACAGAGCGTTTAGAGTATTTGCCTAAGGTCTTACTGCTGGAAAGTGGTGGGACAGGAGTTCAAACCCACTGCTTGTTGACTCCAGAGCCCTATCATTCCCTTCAGCACCTCCCCACATTGCCTCTCCACAAAGCGATTATAAACTAGTTGAAAAAGTGGACAGTTAGAGATCTCCTGGGCTAGGAATAATAGCCCATGTCCTCCCCTTCCAACCTCCACCTGCCACCTTGGAGGGCTCAAATATGTGTGTCCTTGGCCCAGACAGAGATGCTGGGAGAAGGTAGCACAGTGTCCACTTATTATAGAGATGCCACTTGCCCTTCTGTTGCTCAGAGAACAAACCACAGGGCCTCATTCCATGTAGAAAAGGTAGCATTTCATAAAGTTATTGTTAGCATAATGCTAATAATATATACAATAATACAATATGCTGCAAGGTTGAGCACGGGAGCTCAGAAATCAGACTACCTGAGTTTCTATCCTGGATTACAAAAATGACCTCATTTTCTCTCCCGATCTGTTCCCAATCCCTTGGAATGTGACCTGGCAGCTCATTCCATCAATAAGTCGAGTCTGTTTCCTCACACTTTGAATCTGAGCTGCCTTGTGATCTGCTTTGGCCAATAGAATGCAGTGAAAAAAGTGGTGTGCCAGTTGCAAACCTGAATCTCAAGAAGCCCTGCGTGCTGCCACTCATTCCCTTGGAAGCCCGCCGCATTACTGTGTGACTGAGCCTGGGTTAGCCTGTTGGAGGTTGAGCACACATGGGGTCCAGTTGCCCCACTGCCCCAGCCAACAGCTGGCCCACCCCCAGCAGCGCAGCCACCTTGCTGTACAGGAGTAAGTCTGGTCAAGACCAAATGAACCACCCAGCTGAGCTCAGCCCACGTTGCTTTATTTTATGGGTCACCCATCAAGCTGTAAGCTAAATAAGTGGCAATTGTGTCAAGCTGCTAAGTGTTGAGACAGTTTGTTACAAAGCAAAAACTGTCTGGCAAACCTTACACAAGTTACTTAACCTCTCTGTACCTGTTTCCTCACCTATCAGATATAGTAACAGTACCTCCAGGGTGGTTGTGAAGAGTAAATGAGAAGATATTTGTAAAGCACTTGGACAGGTCCTGGATCATGAAATGCTCTCCTTAAACCTGAGCTACTGCCTCCTTTTCACCAAAGGGCAGGAGGAGGGAAGGAAGTGAGTGGTTGATGAATGAATGCGTGCATGGGTGGACGGACCAAAGGACGAGCAGATAGAGCAGCAGATGGGTTGCAAGAGCAGTGCCCACTCTCCTGATGGACATTCCTGGAGGTCCTGCCCTGGCCCTCCCTTCCATCTTTCTTCTGACTTACCTTGCACAGGGTCGCACTGGGATCATGGTCTTCAGGCTGGGGTCATATCTCTCTGCAAAGGGTCTCCGCCGGCCTCGCTGGTCCAGATCTGAGATAAGGTAGGGTCCTTCACCCACCATCCTGATGGCAGCCTGAAGCCCTGGGGTTTTGGCCTGGGGACACTTTCACTCTATGGCAGAGAAATGGTGAAGGTTATTGAGAGGTGAAGATGTCTAATTGGGATCAGGCAGCCCCTACTCTACCCAGATCAGTTCCTTTGCTTTGACCCCTGAGAACTGTTTTCCCCAATGAGCTTTCCACATTTGTAGGGGAGTGTGGCCAGAAGACGTGCTACGTCCCTTAACACTACGCTGAGGCTTTCTTATTAGTGGGACCATTTGGTTCCTCTTTGCTCATGTTGGGTTGGCAGAGAGCAGAAAACCCTATGGTGTGGTTTCGGTTGGGAGCCCGTCCAGTGACCAAGGTTGAGTCCCAGCCCAGGGAAAGAGCCCCAAGAAAATGGGTTTTCTTTCTTAGTATTACTCAGAGTGAAGTTTGACTGACATACACACACGTGCACACACACACACGCGTGCACATACACACATCCACACAGATGCACACATGCACACACATCCACACACATGCACACACACACTCATGCACATACACCCACACACGCCTGTGCACACACATGCGCACACCCCTTCTTCTTTCAGATTCTCTCAGATCCCCAGGAGTCTGTGCATCCACATCCCCTCCATCCTGATACCCACTGGTCAGAGAACTTCAACAAAGCCATCCCCCAGGACCAGCCACATCTGGACAGGCCCACATTCCCCACACTTCTGTGACTGCTGCCCCAAATGAAAACTAACAACCCGGGTGGAGAGGACACTTTTTGCAATGTCTGTTCAGTCCCCAAGCCAGCCACCCCATTCTCCAGCCACCTAAATCCAATCCATAGAGCATGATCCCTGAGGGTTTCCCATGGCTAGTCCTAGTCCTTTCCTGAGGCCTCCCTCTATTCCTGCCCTAGGGTCCCATGACAGCCCCTTCCTCATACTCTATAGATAAATTCTCCTTTTTTACCTAAGGTATGTTGAGTTGGTCTCTGCCACTTGCAAACAAGGGCCTTATTATTATATATAAACAGGGGTCACATTCCCATGAGTTCTTTCTGGAAGTTTCCATAGCTAGAAGCAGTGAATAAACTGATTCCCATCAAGTTGCTAGTGGCTGATAAAACCATGGCATGGCAGAGCTGGAAGTGTCCTCAGATGCAACCTTTTACACATTTCTCATTATACAGAAGAGGAAACAGAGGCCCAGAGAGAGGAAGGACTTACTCAAGAGTATATAGAGAATGAGTAGCATCTATCTCATCTGAGGCACTCTGGATACAGGAAACTGATGTTCTTTCCCTCCTCCAATAACCTACAATAACCCTTGCTTGTATTATATTACAAGAGGCAACTCCTCTGGAATAATATACGTATTTCTTACAACAGAATTTGAAAATCATAATGTCTTCATCTCAAAAAGATAAATCCCCAAACATGGAAACTGAAGACTTGTAGTCAGATGGAGAAGCCCATATGTTTTAGAGCTAGTAGTTGCTGAAAAGCTCTTTAATCATTGTTAATGAATTTAAAGTTGTTGTTGTGGTGGTGGTGGTGGTTGTTGTTGAGACGGAGTTTCATTCTGTCGCCCAGGCAGGGGTGCAGTGGTGCGATCTTGGCTAACTGCAACGTCTGCCTCCCGGGTTCAAGCGATTCCCCAGCCTCAGCCTCCAGAGTAGCTGGGACTAGAGGCGCATGCCACTGCCTCTAGCTAATTTTTGTATTTTTAGTAGAGATGGGGTTTCACCATATTGGCCAGGCTGATCTCCAACTCCTGACCCCAGGTGATCCACCTGCCTCAGCCTCCCAAAGTACTGGAATTACAGCCATGAGCCACCAAAAAAAAGAAAACAAAAAAACTCTGAGACAGGGTCTCACTCTGTCGCCCAGGCTGGAGTGCAGTGGCACGATCTCAGCTCATCATAACGTCTGCCTCCTGGGCTCAAGCAATCCTCCCTTCTCAGCTTCCCAAGTAGCGGGGACTACAGGTGTGCACCACCATGCCCAACTAATTTTTGTATTTCTAGTAGAGATGAGGTCTTGCCATGTTGCCCAGGTTAGTCTCAAACTCCTGGGCTCAAGCAATCTACCTGCTTCAGCCTCCCAAAGTGCTGGGATTACAGGCATGGGCCAATATGCCCAGCCACAGTTAATGAATATTAATGACACGAATACCATAGACCCAGGTGTAGATTCCTTATTCAATGAGAATATTAGCAGCTACCAGAGACTCCCTAAACCTCTGGACAAACTGCATACTCTACTCTCCACCCTCTATTTGTATTATTGAACGCTGGACTCCAGCCATGTGGAATATCTTACTACTCCCTGGACAAACTGTTTATTCCTCCTGCTTTTTAGTTTTTGTATTCACTACTGTCACAACCTGGAACCACCTAGGATCCCTTTCTTCACTTGACCAATTTCTGCTCAGCCTTCAAGTCTCAGTTCAAACATTTCCTTTTCTTTTCTTTTTCTTTTTTTTTTTTTTGAGGCAGAGTCTCGCTCTGTCGCCCGGTCTGGAGTGCAGTGGCCAGATCTCAGCTCACTGCAAGCTCTGCCTCCCGGGTTTACGCCATTCTCCTGCCTCAGCCTCCCGAGTAGCTGGGACTACAGGCGCCGCCACCTCACCCGGCTAGTTTTGTATTTTAGTAGAGACGGGGTTTCACCGTGTTAGCCAGGATGGTCTCGATCTCCTGACCTCGTGATCCGCCCGTCTCGGCCTCCCAAAGTCCTGGGATTACAGGCTTGAGCCACCGCGCCCGGCCCAAACATTTCCTTTTCTAAGAAAACTTTCCTACATACTTTTTTATTTCCCCAAACTGTGGGCTTCATGTTTGTCTTGTTCACAGCTATATTTCCAACACCTGGAACAGTCCCTGGTACATAGTAGATGTTTAATACATATTTGTTGAATGAATCAGTAATAATAAGTATGAGAAACATCTAAGATGCAAATGCTTTCCCCAGAAAGTGAAAAATAAGCACACAATAACATACAGTAAAATATATAAATTATTTTGAAATTAACTATGGGATGATATAAAAATAACAAATAAAGTATAAATCATAACTTTGTGTTAACTCTGGAAAAAATACTTTTTAAAAAGGGTTAAAGCTAAGAAGTCAGTCAAGGAAATAAAAAGAAACACTAAATAGTAGATTAACTGAAAAAAAAAAGTAGGCAAGGAGGGACAGAAGAATAAAAAACAAAAAGAATAAATAGAAGACAAATATTAATAGTAAGCCAGTAGGCTTAAACCCAACCATATCAATAATTACATTAAATATAAATGAACCAAACATTTCAATTAAAAAAAAAAGATTATCAGACTGAATATAAAAACAAGATCCAGGCCAGGCGCAGTGACTCAAGCCTGTAATCCCAGCACTTTGGGAGGCCGAGACGGGTGGATCACGAGGTCAGGAGATCGAGACCATCCTGGCTAACATGGTGAAACCCCGTCTCTACTAAAAATGTAAAAAACTAGCTGGGCGAGGTGGCGGCGCCTGTAGTCCCAGCTACTCGGGAGGCTGAGGCAGGAGAATGGCGTAAACCCAGGAGGCTGAGCTTGCAGTGAGCTGAGGTCCGGCCACTGCACTCCAGCCCTGGCAACAGAGCAAGACGCCGGCTCAAAAAAAAAAAAAAAAAAAAAAAAAAAATCCAATGATATGCTTCCTATGAGAAGTTTATTTTAAATATAAAGACACAAATAAGCTAAAAGCAACAAAGTGAAAAAAGAATACCATGTTAACAGTGCAAAGTACATACGGAGACATGTATTTATGATCTTAGGATAGAGAAGAATTTCTTAAAGCAATTTTTTAAAAAAGTCCTAAAGCAAAATCTTGATAAATTCTAGTACATTGAAATTATAGATGTCCATTAATCAGAAGACATTATTTGTAAGAGAAGCAACATACTGGTATAGATGTGACCCATTTAACTGTAAAGAATCAGTATGCGATTTATAAAAAATTCTCAATATATTAATAACAGAAGGACAAAAAATTAATTAGAGGAGCCAGCAAAAGACAATTGACAGATGATCCAAATAAACACAAAAATATGCTCAATCTCTGAGTGTCAGGAAAATATGAATTAAAACCACAATCACAATAACAGACATTTCTCATTCTTCAAATAGACATTATTTAAAAGTCTAAAAATTGCAAGTCTTGGCATATGTATGGAGCACTGCAGCTCTCAAACCCCCCGGTGGGAATATAAATTGTATAACTAATTTGTAAAGCAATTTGGCATTATCTGGTCAAGTTAAAGATTGTCTTACTAACATAGGCAGCAATTATCCTTCTTAATTATATATATGCCTTGGAGAAAGCCTGCCTGTTCAAGCAGTCAGATACAGAGTGGCCACTAATTTTGCAGGCTGTCTTCCATTCTCCTCTGAATTTCCTCCCTGCCCCTGCTAGCCTCTCTCCTCTCATACTGGTGTCAACACTGAAGTTCAATCTAGGAAAACACAAGGAAACAATCCACAGAGGATGGACTCTCATGCAAAAATATTTTTGTGGCCCCTCTACAGGAATATTTATAGTGGCTCTCTTTACAATATCTTAAACATCCATGAATAGGAAAATGGATGAATAAATTGTATCATATGAGTTTGGCATATTACTATTCAACAGTAAAAATGAATAAACTAAGTCCACATATCAAACTGTGTGTATAGCTCATATGATAAGTTGAGAGGGGGGAAGAAAGCTGCAGAAAAATACATACATTCTGATGCCATTTATATAAAGTTCACAAACTTGCAAAATATACAATATACAAATTCATGTACTTGCAATATATAATAATATATTTTATTTAATAATGACTATATTTGTAGTAAAATTTCACTTCTCCAAGTACTTGAAATTCCTTATATTGGAGAATCGTATTAGAACCAAGATCTGGGCACTAGGTAAATTCTTTGTTATTAGGATGTTGCTGCTTCTAGGCCCTCTCAGCTGACAACGCAAGGAAATATATATATGCATATTAACTAGTGCATAAACACATATCTATAAATATTTCTATATGTAACCATCCACATCTATTTTAAGCTAACAGTGAGTTCATACTGATTCATGCTGACTCTCCAACTTGAATCCATTACCATAATTATCACAAGTCTAGCCTCCTCCCCTTGCTTATTTGTAAGCTCCAATTCTAAAAGTGAGAAGCCTGGCTCTCACCACCTACCATGTGTTTACTTAACTGTTCAATTAAGTGTACATGTATAGCAGTATCAGAATTGTCATCCCATAGCCCTGTGAGAAGCAACTTAATCAACTAGAATCCGATGCTTCCAAGAGTATAGTACCATATGAAGAAGGAAAAAAAAAATAGCCACTTTACAGTGGAGAAGCCTGGCACACATGACCTCTGCCAGGTAATCAAGGTCAACATCAGCAGTGATAAGTCCTGTTGATAATGTGTACCCTTAATATGATGTGGCAAGAAGGGCACTTTACCTCTGAGGTCCTCCGCCCAAAAGCCCATAACGCCAGTCTAATCATGAGAAAAACATCAGACAAATCCCAGTTGAGGGACAGTCTACAAAATACCTGGCTGGTACTCTTCAAAATTGTCAAGGTCATCAAAGACAAGGAGAACCTGAGACAGTGACACAGCTAAGGGGCACCTAAGGAGACCTGACAACTACTTGTGAAGAGGCTTCTTGGGTGAGATCCTGGAACCAAAAAAGGATATTAGATAAAAACAAAGGAAATCTAGTAAAGTATAAATATTAGTTAACAATGTATCAATATCATGCATTAATTATAACACATATACCATACTAACATGAGATGTTATTAATGTTATTAGCAAGGATAGCTGGATATGCGGTACTGGAGGACTCTGTACTATCTTTGCAATTTTTTTGTAAACCAAAACCAGTTTTAAAAAATAAAGTTTATTTTTACAAAGTGAATGGGAACACTCTACACCAAATTCAAGATGATGGTTACCTCTAGGGGTGGGGAAATAAGATCTGGAAGTTACTCTGGTTTCCTCCCACGTTGCTGTTATATCTGATCATAATTTTAAGAATCTAAAGCCTGAAAGCAGGCTGTCTGTGCTCAGTGTCACTGAGTAATGCAGGCCTGTGCTACAGAAGTTCTGAGAAAGTAGAGGTCAGTATGGTCTGGGAGGAGGATGGGGTTAGGGAGGACTTTTGCGGGAGGTGAGACTGGAAGGATTTGAGAAAAAGCCCAAACAGAGGGTTTCGGCTGAGCCTCGGTTTGTGTGTGGTGCCTGTGTCGTGAGGCTCTATGCACCAGACTTAGGTAAGAGTCGAGACAAGGCTGGGCATGACTGTGAAAGGCTTCAGATTCAAAACTTTCCTTGGATCCTTTTCCACAAGACTTCCATTTGTTTGTTTACCAGAAAGCCCTTCAGAATTTTCTCTACCCAAGGCACCCCCCACTCAGAAAAGCCTCCTGCTGACCTCTCTGCATTTACTTCAGGAGACAAAGGGAAGCTATCCACTGCAGAGATGCTGGGGCTGAAGAGCTTAAAAACTGGCCTCTCATTCTTGCATAGGTCCTTGGCTCCCTGCATGAACAGAACCCAGCCCTGGTCTGGATCAGAAGCAAGAAAAGAAGCCTGAACTCGGGTGCAGCCTTTGGGCACGGTCTTTCTACCGCATGCCCACTCGCTCTGCAACTGCCGGGCAGAATGCACAGTCAAGCTGTGGTCCCTGATCAACCACCCATGACCTCCCAATGGCCGCTGGGGCACTGCCCTGCCCTTGGTAACCTGAGCAAAGCAGCGGTAGGAAAGCAAATTCGCTGATAAAGAAGAAAGAGCTCACAGCAAGTTCTGAAACCCAGCTGAAATTATTTGGGGGAGAATCACAGAATCCAAGACATGGCAAACTAGCCTCTCATGGAGAATTTCCCTCTGGCCCGCCAGATCGGGCCTCAACACACTTTGGTGACAGACCCCAGTCACTTCTTCTCAAGACAGCCCGCATGCCGTATTCCTGCAGGAAATGCATACCCTGCATCTAGTCTTGAGAAAATACCAGACGAACCCAAGCGGCCTGTGCTCTTCAAAAACATCAATAGTACGAAAGACAAACAAAGGTGAGGAAACATCTCAGATTAAAGGATACAGAAGAGATGTGACAGCTAAAGGCAACACACAAGCCTGGATTGGATGCTTGAACAGAGGAAAATAAATTTGCTATAAAGAACATTATTGGCCCAAGTCAAAGGTCAAACTGTGCACTTGATTCTCAAGTCACCTGCCTGACCCTCTTCCAAGTGTACTTTACTTTCTTCCATTCCTGCTCTAAAACTTTTTAATAAATTTTCACTCCGGCTCTAAAAAAACAAAAATAAGTAAATGAAATTTTTAAAAGAACAGTATTGGAACATTGGAGAAATTTAAATATGGACTACAGATTCTGCAATAATATTTTATCGAAGATAAATTTCCTGATTTTGATATTAATGCTAAAGTAAATGTGGCAAAAATGTCACTGCAAATCTCAGTGGAGGGTAGTTGGGATCTCTTAGCATTATTTCTGTTACTTTTCTGTAAGTTTGAAATCATTGCAAAATAAAAAGTTAAGCATTTTCTAAGGAAACACCCCTAAAGAGGATGATTTTTTTTCCTTCTGTGGAACTAAATGCAATTTTTCTGCACACTTCTCTGCTCTCAGGAGCCATGCAGCCTCCACTGATGTCCTCTTCATGTGCCTTGTGATATTTGAGGACCACTGTCATTTCCTACAACTCACTCCCAACCACCCAGTTGCTAGCTTCTCTCATCCAGGCTAATCTTTCCCAGCCCCTGTGAGAGGGTGGAACTCATTGTTAGTGGAGAACTCTTACTTATAATTTCTATTTTTTGCTTCCCTTTTCTAACGGTAAGGGACCCTGGCAGCAAGATGTCATCAGTTTGTCTTTAGGGCTCCCGAGTCCCAGATGCCAAACACTGGAGGCCAGGACTCCCTGGCCAGGTTTGAGTAATCAGCGTGCATAGGAAATTGGTGCTAGAAGGTAATTTCCTTGAGTGCTCCCCAGGGCATGGGAAGTTATGATGATCTGAGGTGGCTTGGAAGCATTGCAGCTGGAATGGCACTTTGCTAAATTTGGCAGCCCTGGGGGGAAAATGAGACTTTTTTTAAAATCAGGAAGCCTGCTTTGGCTAACGTCTCTATCACCGTCTGTCACACCATCCTCTGCCAGGAGTGAGGAGCTGCCTGGGGTGAGAAATCTGCTTGCTGGCAATCACAGGATGGGGTCTGAGGGGCGCACAGCTGATGAGAGCTGGGAGGAGGCAGTGCCAACCCAGCCAGGGTCCCTGCAGCCATCATGGCTCTGTTCTTGGCATTGTATTTTCCATGCAGAGCATCTGAGGGTTGGCAGGAGGTGCCAAAAAGTCGTTGGTGCACCCCTCTGCTGGCAGGCAGGAGGTTCCTAACCTAACCTCAACAGACTGGACAGGCAGAAGCAGGAAGAGCTCTGTTTAGGGCACAGGACACAAACTGTGGACCATGTACAACTTGCAGTTCCATTTTATATGGCCTGTGTAGTTTAAACATTTTTTTCCAATTTGTGGAAAACATTTAAAAATGAGGAGATACCACATTAAAAAAAACTAAGACTGGCTTCTGGCTTTTGTCAAATATCAGGAGCTCTGTATGCTTACATGGCGACAATCCACTCACGTTGAGCACGGCAACCCCTCCTGGGCAGGGCATACATGCTTTAGTTTGCCACAATCCCCACCACTCCTTACTGCCTCTGTGACTCTGAGATTCGGGGTCATGTAATATTTATTATTGCATTAGCACTGCTGTCTTCCTTATAGTGTTTCCTGAGGCCTTTTTCTCTATCCTCGTCTCTACCCCAAGAGAGAACAAAAGATGTCTAGAAGTCATCTCAAGAAGAACCATTTTCCACACCTGCCCACTTTGCTCTGTTATATTTCATTTCTGCCCCTGTCTAGCCCAGAAAATTAACAACTTCATGTTCAAGAATTGGACTCTGGGTCTTCCTTGGTGTTCATGATGGGAGTCCCTCCATCAACCAAAAGCAGGCACACCTTTAGTCATAACATTTTTCCCAGGTACGAGTCGACAGCCCTACTTCTTTCTTAATAAATCCATTCTTAATTTAAAGCCACCAAAGTCATCAATATCTGATGGTCTCCGCCAACCCCCACAGCCCCTTCCTCCAGGGCCTGACAGGCCTCCAGCATGAAGGAGACACTGGGGAGCTCTCCCAGGCCCTGCCTGCACTGCACCTCTCCTGTCTGTCCCCAGGTCCCCCTTACCTGCAGCAGCCAGACCCGAAAGCCCTGTGAGTGATGAGGGACTGGCGTTGGGAGGGAGGGGGAGGCAGAGAGGTGGCAGAGGGAAGTGCATGCAGGGGACAGCACCAAGCTGGGGGTGCAGGAAGGGAAGTGGGGGTGCTTTTGCTCAAGTCCCCTCATCCCCAAGAGGTCCTAAAACAGTGGCCAGTGATGGCATCTCCAAACGAGGTCATCCATCCAGTTACAGACACATTCCGACACGATTAGAGAAGGATGCAAGAGCCTGGATTCAGGGCAACTGAAATCTACACTCCCAGGAAAATAATATATTTAAAAGAAGGAAAGAAAGAAAGAAAGAAAGAAAGAGAGAGAGAGAGAGAGAGAGAGAGAAAGAAAGAAGGAAGGAAGGAGGAAAGCCTCCTATGAGAACCACAGTAATGCTTCATGAATTCCAGGTCTTTTTTTTGGGTGGGTGGGGGGTATAAATCCCATAATTAAATTGTGAACACTACCCTGTGTATGTGTTTGTGCATGTGTGGAAAAAGATTTAAATTATTCAATGTAGACTTTTGTATTTCAGAGATTTTGAAATCGTGTCTTGGCATTTCTGCCTTTTCTTTTATGATAACAGGGGCTCCAAAAGTGGAAGAGGGGCTGCCTTTCTTCTCGGAGGCTCGATCCTGCTGCCTCCCGCTTGGGCAGCCCCATTCAGTGGTGTCACCTCCTCCCCTCCCCACAGCCTGTCCTGGGGATGAGAGACAAGGGCCCTTGGGAATAAATGGTGGCCGCTAATTGCTATAGGGAGAAGCTTTACCTGGGCTGAGGACGAGAGGGAGGGGAGGAGGGTCAGCAGTCATGAGGCTCAGAGCCTGGCACCTACTGCCCAGGACTCCTGGGCCTCCTTCTCCCCAAGGACCTCAGATTCAGCTTCTCTTGTCCCACCTGCCTGAAGTCCTCCTCTCCAACTGCCCCATTCAACTGCCACTCCCACCACACCTGAGAGGGAACTCTGGCGGACCAACATTCCCTCTGCCCATATTAAAGGGCTCTTCCCTCTCCCAGGATGACCTGTGGCCCGGTCTGGCTCTTTGGTGACAGTCAGAGCCTGTGCATGAAAGCACTGTGCATGGTCAGCCCTTCCCTGGTTGTCGCAGCACATCCTTGTAGAAGAGGAGAAAAATCCTCTCTCCAACCCTCATTCTACAGACGAGAAGCCCAAGGAACAGAAGCCTGTCCACGACTGGCATAGGGCTGAGACCAGCACCCAGGTCCCCTGAGTCCCACTCCAGGCTCCTTCCTGGGAGAATGCATCGAATTTCCTACGCTGTGTTCCTGCAACGAAGAAGTAACTTTGGGATCAGGGGAAGAGACGGAGGGGGGAGGGAGGCGTGGGAGGGAGGATAGAGGGTAGGGGAGGATGGGGTAGGGTAGGGGAGTGCAGGGGAGGGGAGGGGACCGTAATCTTCAAAACGGGAAAATCTCATTCATTCATTCCCACATTCATTTAACGAAAAGAAAAGGGTAATTTCAGCTCAATTTGTCTTGAAATGAATGGAAGGTAAGTCTGATACCGGCACTAGCAGCTAGCCCTTGCATAGAAAAGTTCCCCGTGTGTCAATCTTGGAACCCTGCACACCCCGAGCGCAGGTATGATTCCTGGGGCCCCTTCAGCGCCTGGCCCAGAACAAGCGCCCGATTTCAGGTGAGCCTAGCCGAAGGGTTCCACAGTGCTCAGCGAGCCGGCTGGGAGGAAGCAAACGCTCTAAGTGCAGAAAAAAACAAATCTTGGTTCCGCTTTAAGGGTTATTTAGACACCTTAGAGGACCCTCCCTAGCCTCACGCACTTGGATTTTATAAGGAACTTGGCCGCTGCCTTCTCCTGTCCTGCGCAATGCCGCCCCCTGCTGGCTACCTTCCGGCTCCGCCGCTTCCTGGACATGCGAATTCGCCGCCTTTGCCCGACCTGAGTTCCCTTGGTACCTAGAGGAAGGTGGAAATGGAGGGGGGCTGTGGGCAGCTGCGTAGGAAAATGGGTCCTCCCAGGAAGGAAGGCTCCCTGGCCTGGGGAGTGAGCTAGACCGACAGCAGTTTCCTTACACGTGTCCAAAGTGTCCCATTTAATTTCCCTCCGTTCTTTCCTTCATTAATGCAAATTACTGCTAATAATATCACTTGACATTTCTGGAAGCCCTTTGTGTATCACAAAATTCCTTATCCTCTTTATCGCCTGATCTTCGCAACAACCCCGGGGGTCTCATAAACACAGCAAAGACTCGCTTCCACAATCTTCCATACGGAGTCAAGTGCTATCAAGTTTATGGAGGAAGAATGCTGATCAGTTTTCCTCCATCTCCATGAAAGGCCGAGCGGAGACGGATTTCCACCCAGACAAACGGTATTGGGCGCTGCGCAAGAAGATTGGTTGGCCTAGCAGGAAACAGAGTGGAGAATGATGGAGAGGGACTGTACGGTCTGTATCCAAGGAAGTCCTTAGGAAAAGACCAGACAAGCTCCTGCTCCAGGCAGAGCGTGGACTCACCCACGGTCAGGGACCTGAGGCCCAGTCTGGGTGTACACACGCCTGGGGGTGGGGCAAGATAATGCACTGGAATACAAAAAGAAAAAAATAGAAATCCTTTTCGTATTTTTCCTCTTCCTTTAAAAATTCTATTTTGGCTGGGTGCAGTGGCTCAGGCCTATAATCCCAACACTGGGGGGCCAAGGCAGGCGGATCACTTGAGCCCAGGCATTCAAGACAAGCCTTGGCAACATGGCAAAACCCCATCTCTACTGAAAATACAAAAATTAGCTGGGCGTGGTGTCATGTGTCTGTAGTCCTAGCTACTTGGGAGGCTGAGGTGGGAGTATCACCTGAGCCTAGGAAGTCAAGGCTGCAGTGAGCTATGATCATGGCACTGCATTCAGGCCTGGACGATGAGAGTGAGACCCTGTCTAAAAAAAAAAAAACAAACCCCCCCCCTATTTTGTATACAAAATAGTGTACACAAAATTGTGTACAGTGATATACATGTGTAGGGGATAAAAAGTGTGATACTTTTCCTCACCAGTCATATAGGTCATGGCTGACACTCTTGTAACAAAAGGCAGACTAACAAAAGGAAAGCATAACAACTTTACTTCATCAAAGTTTACCGTGACGTGTGAGTCTTCAGAAATGAATACCAAAAGGCTCAGGAACAACCATCCATTTTTATGCTTAGATTCAATGAGGAATTGACAGTGGTATAGAAATGTGATTGGACAGAAAGTTCTGATCGACTGTAATGGACCGAGGTGGTAGGATGGGGACCCAGCAGGGCCTGTCTGTGCAGATTCTTCTTGGCCTCTCTGTGCAGCATTCCTTCTTTCTAGATATGGGGCATGACCCCTCTGGAATGAGGGTCTTAGGACCTACTCTCAGACAAAGTTGGTCAGAGAATTTCTTTATGGCCAGTTCCTGTGCAGAAGAGTGGGGGAAGGTTTGAGTCATATTTTTAGGTTTTATGAGTGGCTTTGGGGAAAGAATTTCTACGACTCACCTTGGGGAAGGGGAACTCTGGTTTCTATGACTCATCTCAGGGGAGAAAGAGGGGCACAAGGGGTACAGGAGGGCAGGAGAAGGTCAGAGAGAACTTGCTTCTGAGGTCATCCAAACTCCATCAGTTCAAAGTACTCAGCCTGCCAAAGTGCCATACTTTGGGGTATTGTTGTCCGAGCCCCAACACATGTCCACCCTGCACATCCCTTGTAAATAACTATGCATGCATAAATCAGAAGTCTGTGTGCTCAAACACCTGCGGTGGTGCTCCGTGGCAAGGGAAAACTGGTGCTCAATGGGAAGGGAATTTTCCCAGCTCTGAGGTTCTGCGGGGTCTCTATTCCAAAGTGAGGTGCTGGCCGGGCATGGTGCCTTACGCCTGTAATCCCTGCACTTTGGGAGGCTTGGGCAGGCAGTCCACCTGAGGCCAGGAGTTCAAGACCAACCTAGCCAACATGGTTGAAACTGCATCTCTACTAAAAATACAAAAACTAGCCAGGCATGGTGATGCACACATGTAGTTCCCAGCTACTCGGGAGGCTGAGGCAGGAGAATCGCTTGAACCCTGGAGGCAGAAGTTGCAGTGAGCCGAGATTGCGTCACTGCATTCCAGCCTGGGCGACAGAGCAGGACTCCATCTTAACAACAACAACAAAAAAGTGAGGTTCTGTCTGAAAAAAGAAAAAGTTAGAGAGGAGTGGGGAGACAAAGACAGAAAGAGACAGATAAGAGAGACAGAGCAGAAAGACTTGGCCCAAAAGCCCCAAGAAGTCCTCAGAAATCAGTGTGTGCAGTTACATAGAATCAATAGCTTATAGTGGCTAAGAGTAGAAACTCTGGAATCAGATCTGTTCTCAAAATCTCTAAATTTCAATGTCATCAACTACAAAATGAAAACACTATCCTAAAAGCATTGTAAACTAACCGAGGATTAAAGTGGATCATGGAAGTGAAGTGCTTAGACACAGTGCCTTAAACAGAGTAAACACTCAATAAATGGTAGCTATTGTTTGTGAATAATAATTTTAAAATGAGCAGGATCTCGCTAGAAGTAAGAATTCTACCTCCTGGGTTCCTATCAGAATCTGTCTAGTAGAAATACACTGAAGTCTCTGCTAAAAGAAGGGGTTTGGGTTTTTCACTTTATTTGCCTAATGAACTAAGGCGAGAGATGTAAAAGGACTATCAAAGCTGATGTCAAGTGATTTTGGAAAGCAATTTGGAATTTGCATGGACTTTTAAAACAGTAAGTGGAAGAAATAAATGTAAGTAAAGCAATAATAGGATTCGTGAGCCAGAAATACATGCATGCAACAGTCAGAGAACAAGCCCTCTAATAAAGAACAAAAATATTTCACAGCCAGAAAATGTGGGTGCTGGCCTCAGCTCCACCACTTACAGCTTAAAGACCTGAACAAGCCCCTTGGCTCAGAGAGCTGAGCCTAGGAATTAAAACCTGCCCCCAACACAAGAAAGAATTCTCAAAGAACCCATTCTCAGAATCAGGAAAACGATGCTAATTGCAAACAACTAAATTTTCCATTTAAATGGTTGGGTCACAACAATCTTGTAATAAACCTATTTCTTTCTTTGCATGGGCTGTTAAGGAGCTTAGAGCAAAAACTCAGCCATCTCTAGTAACTGTACACAATCTTATGGCATGCATTTATATGCAATTATATGCAAGGAAGTGCTCTGTTAAGTCTAAATCATGAACACACCCCAGATCAGTGAAGGATACTGATGAGTGAGGGGAGAAGGAGGTGGGGAGCATTTCAGTAAATGCCACCGAGAGGAACTGAGACCCTCAAATCAGAACAAAAGTTTCCAAATCAGTACGGTTCTCTCTAGAGTTCGATGCCAACCATGAAGTATCTGGGAACCAAGGATTGGCAAGGAACACGGTTATTGAGTCAGCAAAGTGTACTCCTCTTTGCTCTGATGAAACGTAGTTTTGCACTAATGCTACTCAAAGATGCTGCACTGGATGGCAAGCTCTGCATGAGGGGCCATCAGGCACTAGAAATAGAACTTCCGTGAGGGGCGGCCTCTCTGTCCCCCTGCTCTAAGCAGGCCATGTTGGCTGGTTTGGGGGTGAGGCCTTTATCCCCGGCCCTATAACTTGCTTTGTCCTTCTCGTTTTCTTCCCTCTCCTGTTTTATTTCGTTATTTTATTTTATTTTTGAGATGGAGTTTTTCTCATTGCCCGGGCTGGAGTGCAGTGGCTCAGTCTTGGCTCACTGCAATCTCCACCTCCCAAGTTCAAGCAATTCTCCTGCCTCAGCCTCCCTAGTAGCTGTGATTACAGGCACGTGCCACCACACCTGGCTGATTTTTGCATTTTTAGTAGGGACGGGGTTTCACCATGTTGGCCAGGCTGGTCTCGAACTCCTGACCTCAGGTGATTCATCTGCCTTGGCCTCCCAAAGTGCTGGGATTACAGGCATGAGCCACTGTGCCCAGCCCCCTCTCCTGTTTTAGATTCGAGTTCTAAACCAGCCTATTAAAAGCCAGTGGTGTGGTTGTGGGCAAGGTATCTCGTCTGCCTGGGACATGAGTTTCCTCTAGAAAATCAAAGAGCTGAGTTAAATGCAGGTTCTTAAATTGTTTGTATGCCATGGACCTCTTTGGCATTCTAGTATATTCTCAGAAAAAGTATTTCTACGCATGAGATGAAGTACATAGGATTGCAAAGATAACCAATTATACAGAAGGCGCTCATCATAATATGTATAAAATACAGCTGAATATTGTAGGATATATGCTTCTATATTGATGCACTAAGTAATGTGATCTAGCAGAAGGCTTAATGACTATTATAATATCAAAGCATTGATGCATATAAGTGATATTTTGAGACATCTGAAACAATTGAAATGGGATTTGAGAATATCGCTGATTTCTATTGGTAGCAAGGTCACAGATATTGCTAATAGTAGCTATTTGTTGCCCCATCAAGGAAAATACCAAATTTCAATTTGTAAAAATAACGATGTCATTTTTTTCCCATCCAAATTCATAGGTGCCCTGAATCTAGCTAAGAGGTCCATGGACCACAGGCTAAGAGTAGCTGGACTGATGACTTCTAAAATTGCTTCTGACTCTGAAGCGGTTGCATTCCATAGAATTTTCTAAATGATACCAGGGGACAGATTAGGGGACATTTAGGATAATGGGGTGAAATTTTACAATCTTAACAGCTGGAATCAGAGGGTGGGAACCGTTTCTGTTTAACGACTGCCTTGATCTGTCTCTTGGGGCAGTCAGAGACACCCTAATGACTTGCTTGGCAGGAAAGGGCATCAGAAGGAAGAACTAAACTGCTCTGCGTAAAACGTGTTCAAGAATTGGGAGGTGGGGGCAGGGAGAACACAGAGGGTAATTAGAGAACCAGAAAGGAAACCAGAGCCAGAGCAGGCAGAATGGTGAGGGACTCCTTAAGAAAGCAGATGGTTGATGTTCAGTTGGAAGTTGCTGTCAACAACTCTTCTGACCCCGCACTTCATTAAAGTGGTCTACAAAGGAAATAAGGAAAAGTGCTGAATTCTCCTGCTAGGTCAATGCAGTGGAGCAAAGGAGAGGATGGATGGCCTAGTGGGATGCTCAGGAAGGCAAAGTTAAAAGAGGGCATGCAAATCAAAGTGCCCGGATGCACAGAAACTTTGGGAAGCACATTCGCATGGGGGCCTGGACCCTTCCTGTCTAGATCATATGGGACACGTGCTCTCAGCTAACCTCTGTGTTCTCAGAGCGCGGGCCAGAGACCAGCAATATCAGCAACATCTGAGCCTTGTTAGAAGGGCAAATTATTAAGCCCAACCCCAGATCTACTGGATGGAACCATATGAAGTTGGGGTCCAGCGATCTGTGTCTTGCCCTCCAGGCAATTTGGATACTCAAGTTCAAGTTTGAGAACTTCTGCTGTCCGGCGTTATTATTTCCATCATTGCATTCCAGTGTCCCAGTCCCCAGAGAGGTGTATGCAGAATTTCTCCCAGCACTCAGCCTTGGGGGACCCGCTCCCAGCCTGGGGATAAGAACACTGCCCCTCACTTTGCACTGGAGGGAGCTTTCAGCGCCAGAAAAAGCTCCCAGCCATGGGGAGCTCCCTGCCCCTCCAGGCAGCCACTCCCTCCTGGGACCTTTCCAGTGACCCAAACGTCCATGCCTTCTAGGCTGGGGGTGCCCTCTGGAGTCACTTTTCTGAAAGAAGCCCTTCCAGACCGGAAAGACTGAAGTCTGAGTCTTCCCCTCTTGCTGTTGGTGACTTGCACAGCATAGTGCTCTGGCCACCATGGAAGTTGGTCTCTGAAGACTGCTTATTTACCAGTTTCTCTTAGAAAATCGTCCAGGGCTGCAGACAGAGGGCAGGGCAGGCAGGGCCAGCGTGACTGTGGCCTCCTTTGCTCTGCACATTGGCTGCTGTCACTGTGGACCACACTGTTACAGGAAAGGAGCCTCAATCCAGACCCCAAGAGAGGGCTCTCGGATCTCGCGCAAGAACGAATTCAGGGTGAATCCATAGAGTAAAGTGAAAGGAAGTTTATTAAGCAAGTAAAGGGGCTGGGCACGGTGGCTCACGCCTGTAATCCCAGCACTTTGGGAGGTCGAAGTGGGGGGATCATGAGGTCAGGAGAGCAAGACCATCCTGGCCAGCACGGTGAAACCGAGTCTCTACTATAATACAAAAAATTAGCTGGGCGTGGTGGTGGGCGCCTGTAGTCCCAGCTGCTCAGAAGGCTGGGCAGGGTAATCACTTAAACCCGGGGGGTGGTGAGGAGGGGGTCAGGGGTAGCGCGGAGGTTGCAATGAGCTGAGACCGTGCCACTGCACTCCAGCCTGGCGACAGAGCAAGACTCCATCTCAAAACAAACAAACAAAAAAAACAAGTAAAGAAATAAAAGAATGGCTACTCCATAGACAGAGCAGTCCCGAGAGCTGCTGGTTGTCCACTTTTATGGTTATTTCTTGATGATATGCTAAACAAGGGGTGGATTATTCATGCCTCTGCTTTTTAGACCATATAGGATAACTTCCTGACGTTGCCATGGCGTTTGTAAACTGTCATGGCACTGGTGGGAGTGGAGCAGTGAAGACAACCAGAGGTCACTCTCATCACCATCTTGGTTTTGGTGGGTTTTAGCTGGCTTCTTTACTGCATCTTGTTTTATCAGCAAGGTCTTTATGACCTGTATCTTGTGCTGACCTCCTATTCCATCCTGTGATTTAAAATGCCTTACCATCTGGGAATGCAGCCCAGTAGGTCCCAGCCTTACTCTACCCAGCCCCTATTCAAGATGGAGTTGCTCTGGTTCAAATGCCTCTGACAACATCACCCCAACTCATGCACAGACTAATGCCTCTAGAACCTCTAAGTACTAAAAAAACCATGACCTCCTCTCCACCAGTATGGAATTGAAAACAAAAATAATAAACCATCAAGTAAATACAACAAAGCACAACAAAGCCCTGCATTCTCTCATTACAATTATTTTAGCATTATTTTGAAAGACCAAATACCAATTTTAAATGTTTATCTTAAAACATTTCTGAAACCTGAAAAGGTGAAAAGAATTATTAAAAACCAAAGCCTCATACACTCACCACTCAGCTTAAGGAATAAAATATTACAATATTGGCTGAGTGCGGTGGCTCACACCTATAATCCCAACACTTTGGGAGACCGAGGCAGGCAGAGCACCTGAGGTTAGGAGTTCAAGACCAGCCTGGCCAACTTGGCAAAACCCCATCTCTACTAAAAATACAAAAATTAGCCAGGTGTGGTGGCACGCACCTGTAATTCCAGCTACTCAGGAGGCTGAGGCAGGAGAATCGCTGGAACCAGGAGGCAGTGAGCAGAGAGCGCGCCACTGCACTCCAGCCTTCGCAACAAGAGTGAAACTCCGTCTCTCTTTCTCTCTCTCTCTCTCTCTCTCTCTCTCTCTCTCTCCACACACACACACACACACACACATCTATTTGTATATGTGCATACATAGATATGCATATATATGTATGTGTGTATATATGTAAAACTAATTTGGTTAAAAAAACTAATGGTATTTTTCAAAAAATTCTGCTTTATTGCTGCTCAGAGTCAATGGTTCTCACATTTTGCTGCTGGAGGTGGGGACGGGGGCAGATGGGATGGGGCCCTGCACACTGAGTGGAAATGGGCTCTATTTCCTATCCTCTGACTCCAGGGGTCAACACTTTTCTGGCTAATTCTATCCGTGGATCCGCCCAGCTCTGAAGCCCAGTGGGGCCTTCACCGCATTTTTGGGACGAGGCTGCCATCTGCTGGCCGCTCAAGGAAAAGGCGGCAGCTGCATGTGGCCTGGGGAGGGACCTTGCCTGGAGTGTGATGGAGACATCCCAGCGTGTAGAGAGTTCCCTCACCCGTGACGTGGGCAGTGTCCCACAGCGGCTCTGGGAAGGGACAAACTGGGGTAAGAGAGTCAACCTCAGTGGGCAGATGACCAGCAGAGCTGTGACGGGATGGTAGCACATGGGGTTTCCAGGGACACTTCAGGACCCAAAAAAGAGAAAAGCCAGGACTGGGGAGAAGGGAATAACAGACAAAAGATTTTTTAAGAAAGATAAAACCCCTAGAAGGAGAAGCAGGTGCCACTAGAGAGTCCAGAATGGGGAACAGAAGGTTCAAGCTCCAGGGCACTGGACTTCCGTTCCATCCAGGGATTGCATCAACCCCTATAGTAGCTCATTCCCACAGGGATTTGTCTGCTGTTCTCTCCTCTCTGCCTTGAACATTCTTTCTTGCCCCAGTCCCCTTCCTCGGAGTAAATGTTTGTTCAGTGCTCGGGTCTCAGTAAACTATGCCCACACTGCCTCCAGGAAGTCCCCATGGGCTGCCTTTTCCTCTGCACCCTGTTCCTGCCTATAACCTCAGGTAGCCCTGTTCTGGATCGGCCTGCTTACTTGTTTACAGTTTTACTGTTTACTTACCCTCAGGAGATTCCAAATTCCCTGAGGGCAGGGATGACATTGCATCCCCAGCACCAGTGCAAGCAAGAGAGTGAGAAACCTTGGTTTACTAAATTGATTTTTTATGGCATTTTTGGAAAATCAGACATCATAATCTGGAACAGAAAGGAAAGTACTTTGAAACATATTTTCCCCAACAACAAAGTCTCCCCAGAAGTAAGGTGAAAATGATTGCCTTTTCTATTTATCTATAACCACATGTGGAGGGTGGGGGAGTGAGAACAAGAAAGAGAGAAAACAAATTATTTTATTTTCAGTTGTCATATGTTGTAAGTTATGCTGTCCTTCAGTAAACAATCATAGTAGACAGCTGCTATTTGGGGTCTGGCCAGCATCCATAGCCATTCTTCCTTCAGGTAGTAAGAGCATCTCAATTTTACTTTGGCAAAAAAACCTCTTCTAGTCTCCATCTATATGATCCAGGGCAGCAAATCCCATCCCCAGGCCCAAGTATGGGCACGTGGCTCAGGCCTGGCAAATCACGGTATGCCAACAGCCTAGCACATGACTGGTCAGGAACAAGCACATGACCCAAGTTGGCCCAGTGAGATTTTACCCTGGAATCATTGAGGCAAGAAGACCTGGGGGTGCCAAGTGTGTAGGACGTGAACCTGGAGCTGCAGGCAACCATATTGCCACCATGAGGCAAGAGAAGGTCAGAAAGTGAAGCCAAACAAAGGAAAGCAGAGCTAGGAGAAGAGAAACGGAGACCTCAAGACAAGCATCTTTTCATTCTGGCACCCAACCCTGAACTTTTTCTGTACCTTTCTGTTACAAGACCAACAAACTCTTTTTTTTTTTTTTTTTTTTTGCCAAAGTTAGTTTGAAGGAGTCTGTGTGCCTTGCAACTGAACAAGTACTAGCTAACATAAAAAGCAGAATGAAGATGGCTGGGCACGGTGGTTCATGCCCATAACCTCAGCACTTTGGGAGGCCAAGGCAGGCCGATCACTTGAGGTCAGGAGTTCCAGACCAGCCTGGCCAACATGGTGAAACCCTGCCTCTACTAAAAATACAAAAATTAGCCAGGCATAGTGGCACATGCCTGTAATCCTAGCTATTCAGGAGGCTGAGGCAGGAGAATTGCTTGAACCCAGGAGGCAGAGGCTGCAGTGAGCTGAGATTGTGCCACTGCACTCCACCCAGGGCAACAGAGCAACACCCTGTCAAAAAAAAAAAAAAAGAGAAAGAAAGAAAGAACAAAGAAAGTGACTTTTCCTTAGTTTTATTTTTTACAAAGTCAGTACAGCATTTGCAACACTTCTAACACAGATCAGAAAACGATAAGCTTTTACCTTATTATAAAATTATTCAGCATATAAGTTAAAAGGAGAACCACACGATCACTGAATCCCATGTCTCCAATGGTGCTGGGGTTCTAAGGCTTTGAGAGCCATCAAGTAGCCTGTTCCAGCGTTTCCATCCAGCAATCCCCGCCCCTCCTACATTTACCCCTGCTTCCAGGAGAAGTTATCATCTCCGAACAGAAGGTCGCAGACTGTGGGCCCCGAAGCTGCCCCTGTGTGAACCTCTGAGCTCAGCCACCAGCCTCCATGAAGTCTCCACATCTCCTTATCTCAGTGAAGAAGTGGCTGTGGCCATGAGGGCTGCGAACAACGACCCAGGCTTCTTCCGCAGGACCTCCGGCCGATCAAACTCTACCACCTGGAGGGTAGAGAAAGGTGAGGGGAGGATCAGGGCACAGCTGAGCTTGTGTCCTTGGAGGACTCAAAGGCATCCGGGGTAGCAGCCTGAGCCCTCATCCTCCCACCAGCCCAGGGACGCAGGCTTCACCTTTCCATTGGCCATAACCAGGATGCGGTCACAGTTGAGCACGGTGGTGACACGGTGGGCAATGATGAGCACGGTGCAGCCCTGGAAGGCTTCACGGATTGTGCGCTGGATCAGGGTGTCCGTCTCTGTGTCAATGGAGGCTGTGGCTTCATCGATAAGGATGATCTGATGAATACAAAACGGGTGAAGACATGTACTTCAGGCCCTACAGACCTGGGTCTTGTCCTGGTTTACCACTAATTCACCAGGGCCCTTCCTCTTCAGGTCTCCATTTCTTCAGCTGGGAAATGTGAGAATTGTGCTGAGTGCAAAGTCCACTCTGATTGCTGATGATCCATTACCTTATGAAGAGAACGTTAGATCTCAACCAGGAGCGAACTGCATTTTGGTGGCCAGAGAATTAAGTTCTTGGAAATGAAAATGGCCCAGTGGCAACTTCTTGTTTTATTAACTGCTTTTCCATTTACCTAAATTAAAGTGGAGCAGTGTTCTCCAAGAAGGGGCAGGCACACACCCCAGGAGGTACATGAGATGATTTCTCCAGCATATGGATAAACACTCTTTTTAGTTTAACATTTTTGTATTTATTTCATTAATGATATGCATGAGGAAACTGTAACTCGCACTGAAAGTGTGATTTCACAAATGGCACTGCTTAGGATGAGGCTGTTTTTGAAAACGGAATATCATTAGTAAATCACAGGGTAGGTGGTACCCAGAGATGATAAAAATCATTGAGTAATGACTCAAATTTGGGAAGCAATACAGAGGAAGCCATTGCTGCACCAAATGGCTATGTAATTGAAATAAGGAAGTGTGAAGTGAAGAAAGTACTACATGCACATTGCAAATTTGTTGTTCATCTCTCGGAAGAAGGGGGGGAAAGTCCTACCTCTTCTGAAATTTTCCCAAGCTTTGGGTCCCACTGAGCTCTTTTCCCACAGCTCTGACAGTTTGCACCAACATTCTTTGCATTTATCATTAATTAACGTGTGTTAATTATTTATTTATCATTAATATGTGTGTGTGTGTGCGCATATGTGTATGAGTATGGAGGAGGTGTGTACATATGCATGCATAAGTATGTGTGTACATGTGTGTGCTGCCTCACCTATGTAAGAGAAGGGTTGCCCCAGGCTACCCCACATACTCAAACACCTGAAATTATGGACAAAATATCCAGAAAGCTTCTAGAAGCCCTGTTCCACCAAATTTTTAAAAATATGCAATTTTGCAGCCATAAAAAAGAATGAGTTCATGTCCTTTGCAGGGACATGGATGAAGCTGGAAGTCATAATTCTCAGCAGACTAACACAGGAACAGAAAACCAAACACCACATGTTCTCACTCACAAGTGGGAGTTGAACAATGAGAACACATGGACACAGGGAGAGGAACATCACACAACAGGGCCTGTCGGGTGGTTGGGGACAAGGAAAGGGAGAGCATTAGGACAAATACCTAATGCATGTGGGTCTTAAAACCTAGATGATGGGTTCATAGGTGCAGCAAACCACCATGGCACATGTACACCTATGTAACAAACCTGAACGTTCTGCACATGTATCCCAGAACTTAAAGTAAATTTTAAAAAAATGCAATTTTGCCCTGAATCAGCATCTGTCATCCAATTCCCAATTCTAATAAAGATAAAAGGGATGTCCTGCATCCAAGTTTTAAAAGAGTACACAGTAGGCAATTTTAAAATCAACAAGTTCTAATGTGTTGTGTTTTCTGAGAAAAGAGANACATGGACACAGGGAGAGGAACATCACACAACAGGGCCTGTCGGGTGGTTGGGGACAAGGAAAGGGAGAGCATTAGGACAAATACCTAATGCATGTGGGTCTTAAAACCTAGATGATGGGTTCATAGGTGCAGCAAACCACCATGGCACATGTACACCTATGTAACAAACCTGAACGTTCTGCACATGTATCCCAGAACTTAAAGTAAATTTTTAAAAAAATGCAATTTTGCCCTGAATCAGCATCTGTCATCCAATTCCCAATTCTAATAAAGATAAAAGGGATGTCCTGCATCCAAGTTTTTAAAAGAGTACACAGTAGGCAATTTTAAAATCAACAAGTTCTAATGTGTTGTGTTTTTCTGAGAAAAGAGAATCATCATTAGGTCTAGTTGGAGACCATTTCAGCTCAGATGTAAGGAATCCGGCTATCAGGCAGCCCAGGCTGTGAATCTCATCTACCATGCCTCACCCACACCACAAATACATGTGGAATGGCACTCAGTGAAATGAATAAGCCCATTTTGCATTAATTTTTGTATAAGGTGTAAGGAAGGGATCCAGTTTCAGCTTTCTACATATGGCTAGCCAGTTTTCCTAGCACCATTTATTAAACAGGGAATCCTTTCCCCATTTCTTGTTTTTGTCAGGTTTGTCAAAGATCAGATGATTGTAGATGCGTGGAAATAATTAAGAAAATGTGGCACATATATACCATGGAATACTATGCAGCCATAAAAAAGGATGAGTTCATGTTCTTTGTAGGGACATGGATGAAGCTGGAAACCATCATTCTCAGCAAACTATCGCAAGGACAGAAAACCAAACACTGCACGTTCTCATACGTTCTCACTCATAGGTGGGAATTGAACAATGAGAACATTTGGACACAGGTTGGGGAACACCACACACTGGGGCCTGTCATGAGGTGGTGGGAGGCAGGAGGGATAGCATTAGGAGATATACTTAATGTAAATGACGAGTTAATGGGTGCAGCACACCAACATGGCACATGTATACATAGGTAACAAACCTGCACATTGTGCACGTATACCCTAGAACTTAAAGTATAATAAAAAAAAAAAAAAAGAGGAAAAAAGAAATGAATAAGCCCTTTGGATTCCGTCGTCGTTGTTGTTGTTGTTGTTGTTGTTGTTGTTGTTAAGACATAGAGTACAGAGCCCAGTGTCCCATGGTGGTGAAGGGAGAAGGAACCGGTGTGGCTTCCCTCATCATGTGTAGTCTGTGGCTTCCCATGGCCACACAGCAGTGGTGGCCTCACCTTGGAGTTGCGAAGCACAGCCCGAGCAATGCAGAGCAGCTGCCTCTCCCCCACAGAGAAGTTTCCACCATTGTCCACCACATCCGTATGCAGCTTTTTGGGGAGCTTTGAGATCTGCGATATGGGAAGAAGAGACAACATAACCTGGAAGCCACTGTGGGGTGAGACCCAACCTGACCTCATCAGTCTCCCGCTATTTTGGAAGCCACTGTGGAGTGAGACCCAACCTGACCTCATCAGTCTCCCGCTATTTTGGAAGCCACTGTGGAGTGAGACCCAACCTGACCTCATCAGTCTCCCGCTATTTTGGAAGCCACTGTGGGGTGAGACCCATCCTGACTTTGTCAGTCTCCCACTGTATTGGCAACACTCCCCTCCTCTCTCTATGCTCCAGCCTCTGTCTTCTTGCTCTTTAACCGTGCCTTGCTCGCTCTCATCTCTGGGCCTTTGCATACACTATCTCCTGTGCCCAGAATGTCCTCTCAAAAGATCTTTCACCAGCTGCCCCTCAGTTCTTGGTCTCAGCTCAGCTGTCACCTGTTTAAAGAGACCTTGCCTGGTCACCCAGTTGAAAGGAACTGCTCCTGCACTGAAGTTTCTATGCGTCTCATTACTACCTATACAGCCCTCACCAGTATCTGAAAGTATCTCCTGCATTTACTTGTTGCCTTTATCTCTCATTGAATGTACGTTCCAGGAGGACAAAGACCTCATCTGCCTTGTCTTTGCTGTGCCCCTGAGCCTAGAAGAGTGTCTGGCACACGGTTGGTGTCTGAGTGCCATCAGCCTTGACTTAGGAATGCCAAGTCATCTCATCTCCATGAGAGGATGCATCCATGACCCGAAGCAGCAGCAGCTGGCACACCACATGAGGGGAGCCCACAGGAGCAGGCCCCCATGGGCGATACAGACTTAGATCAAGACTTGGGCCTTGGAGCTACTTACGGCCTTGGTCAGTAATGTCCTCTCCAAGGCATCCCAGATCTCCTGGTCGGTGTGACGGTCAAAGGGATCTAGGTTGAATCTGCCATATGAGAGAAAGAGAAGTGTTCAACAACATCACCCAGCCTTTGAACACTCATTTATATGCCCAGTGAATGACCAAGAATGTTTAGAACTGGAGTATGGGGTTTAGGGAAATGCATGGAACCACCACGAATGGAGATTTCCTGTGCCTCCCAGCACCTGTTCCTTCTGCAGGCAGCAGCCCCGGGTTTTGTTTAGGGGCCACCTCCTCCCCAATCCCCCAGCCCATGTGTTCCAAAGTGGGCTCCGCCATCCACTCCAGATGGAGCGAAGGGCTCAAGGATAAGCCAATCGACATACAGCAACCGCTGGCCACAGTGCTTAGCTCGGGGTGGGAAAGTAACCAATCAGAGTGTATCTCAGGACTTTTCAGGCTACCATGGGGGAAGAGACGTGTGGAGAGATTGCAACCATCCTCCCACAGGAGTGGGACACATGGAGCTCCCCAGGGCCCTCATGTGGAGTTGAGAATGAAGCAAGACAATGCTAGGGGAAAACCGGGCCCTGGAACTCAGCCTTGGCCTCCCCATTATCATGCATGAGTCATTAGAGGCCACTTTTGCTTAAGCCATTTGGGTTTTGTTTTATTTTGTGATAGAAAGTACATAATATTTACCATTTTAACCACTTATAAGTGTATGATTCAGCAGCATTAAATACATTAATAATGCCATGTAACCATTACCACTATTTATATCAAAACCTTTTTCATCATTGTGCTGGGTATGGTGGTTCACACCTATAATCACAGCACTTTGGGAGGCTGAGGTGGGCGGATCACTTGAGGTCAGGAGTTTGAGACCAGCCTGGCCAACATGGTGAAACCCCACTCCACTAAAAATACAAAAATTAGCCAGGCATGGTGATGCGAGCCGGTAGTCCCAGTTACTTAGGAGGCTGAGACAGAAGAATCACTTAAACCCAGGAGGTGGAGGTTGCAGTGAGCTGAGATGGTGTCACTGCACTCTAGCCTGGGTGACAGAATGAGACTCGGTCTCAAAACAAAACAAAACAAAACTTTTTCATTATCCCCAACAAAAACTCCATACCCATTAAACAATCTCTCCCCTCCCCACCAGCCCCTGGTAACTTCTATTCTGCTTTCCATCGATATGGATTTGCCTATTCCAGCTACCTCATATAAGTGGAATCATGTAGTATGTGTCCTTCTGTCAGGCATCTTTCACTTCATGTCCATCCATGTTGTAGCATGTATCATTTCCCTTCTTTTTAAAGCTGCATAATACTCCATTGTACGGCTATACCACATTTTGTTTTTCCATTCATCTGCTTATAGATGTATGGCTTGTTTCTACCTTGTGGTTACTGTGAGTAGGGCTGCCCTAAACACTAGTGTACACATATGGGTTGAAGTCTCTGCTTTCAACACTTTGGGATACATAACTAGAAGTAAAATTCCTGGACAACATAGTAATTCTATGTTTAACATTTTTTGTTTGTTTGTTTTTGAGACACTCTGTCAGCCTCTGTCGATGAGGCTGGAGTGCAGTGGTGAAAACACAGCTCACTACAGCCTTGACCTCTTGGGCTCAAGCAACTACCCTGCCTCAGTCTCCTGAGTAGCTGGAATCGCAAGCACAGACCACCATGCCCAGCTAATTTTTGTTTACCTTTTTGAGGAACTGCCAAATTGTTTTCCATGATCTCTGCACAATTTTACGTCCCCACTGGCAATGCACGAGAGTTTCCATTTTTCCACATCCTTGTTAACACTTGCTATTTACCTTTTATTATTGTTATAGCCATTTTAGTGCATGTGAAGTGGTAGCTCATTGTGGTGGGGCTGGAGTTTCTGTTTCTTGCAGTGAAAAGAATACTAACATCCAGGTAACTGACAGGAGAGAGGGAATCTATCTGGACTTTACACCCAGCAAGATTTACACTTGCATCTGGAACAGGCAGCAAGTGTCTATACACTTGTCTATACAGCAAGTGTCTATACACTTCCCTGCTATTACACTGCATATACACTTGTCTATACAGCAAGTGTCTATACACTTCCCTGCATACACTTCCCTGCTATTCAGCCACGCAGCCCTGAGTGAAACCTGTCAACCTCTGCTTTATCCTTCCCCAGCTGTGCTGGCCACACATATCTTGTGCGTAGGGCTAATGTGTACTAAAGAAGTGGCAAGTCTTATTTGCATGACATTTGATGTCTCCAAAGCACTTTCATAGATGGATTATTTGACATTTTCTCCTCCATGAGATGAGTATACCCCTTTCTTATCAGTTTTAAATGGCTTGTTCAAGGTCGTGCCACAAGCCAGTATGAGAGCCAGGCTGACATCAAAGACACTCAGAGAGACGCTTAAGGGTAGAGCCTTAAGTTCTAAGGTACGATTTCAAGTCCACATTTCTTTCTGCAGCAAGAGGTGTGCGGAATATCGTAAGTTATGGGTTTAGAACACCTAGGGTTATATCTCATCTTCACCATTTCTCTGTGTGTCCTTAAACAAGTCCCCTTCCTCTCTAAATTCTGTGCCTTCATCTGTAAAATGGGGATAATGAAAGGGCCTCACAGGGTTGCTGGGAGAGTTAAATTAGACAGTATACTAAAGCATTCGGTTGGCACATATAAATGCTCAATAAATTATTTATATGTTTGTTTTTTAATAGAGTCAGGGTCTTGCTGTGTTGCCCAGGTTGGAGCACAGTGGTTATTCACAGGCATAGTCATAGTTAAGTTCATATTTTTGCTACTCTTCATGCCAATGCACAGGAGATTTGGCCACATTCTCCTGTAATACAGAAATCCATCACTAAATGTCTTATCATTCCCCTAACACGACCATTTTGTTGTTGTTGTTGCTGCTGTTTTTTTTTGGGGGGGGGGGCGGTTGAGACAGAGTTTCCTTCAGTTGCCCAGGCTGGAGTGCAGTAGCGTGATCTCGGCTCACTGTAACCTCCACCTCCTGGGCTCACGCGGTTCTCGTGCCTCAGCCTCCCGAGTAGCTGGGATTACAGACATGCACCACCACATCTGGCTAAGTTTTGTATTTTTAGTAGAGACGGGGTTTTGCCATGTTGGCCAGGCTGGTCTCAAACTCTGGACCTCAAGTGATCCGCCTGCCTTGGCCTCCCAAAGTTCTGGGATTACAGGCATGAGCTACCATGCCCCGCCTCACAACCCAGTCATTTTGAAACTCTGTGTCTGTGCACATATTGTTCCCTCTCCTTGAAAGGAGTTTTTCTCCTATTTCTTCCTGGCAAGCTCCTACTTAGCTTTCAAGACCCTGATCAAATGTCCCCTCCTCTGGGAAGCCTTTCTGGATTCACTCAGGCAGTGACTCATCCCACTCTGACTTAGCAATTACCTCTTCATACTGTGATTTATTGGGTCTTACCCCTGTACAAAACCATCTTCCCCACCCACACTGCGAGCTCCTGCTGGGGGAGGAGGGGAAATGCACATTCACTAAACTGGCTCCAGTCCCTAGCACAGTGTCTGGACCAGGCAGAAGCTCAGAAAAGGCAAGTTAAATGGGTGGAAGGATGAATGAAGGAATGAATGAATGAAGCTCTGGGGCCCAGTTTATCCTCCTGGCTCTAAGAATTCTCCTTAAATATCACAAAACATGGGGGACCTAGCCTGCTTTTTAGAGCATCTGTCTTCCTCAGTCCCCATGCCTTTATGCTTCCTCCCAGATAAACTGCATTGTCAGCAGGAGCCTAATCTGGATAAAGCTTTGTCCCTGAGTTGACTTTTGAGGACATAGAAAGTGTAGTGAAGAGGATGGAAGATCTGGTTCTGTCTGCTTCACTGACTGGGCTGCCTGGATTTTTCTCACTTCACCCTTGTCCAGAATGTGTACCATTGAAGAAGCACTTCCTAAAAACGTCCCCAGGGGCTTTGCCCAGTGCACAGAGAGAATAAGCCACATCTGGACAAGAAAGAATATGGTAGCCTGAGTCCAAATGCTTAATGGTGTAGTGAAATCTGACCAATCCCATCAGGGTTTTGTTTCTGTTGTTTGTTTGTTTGTTTGTTTTTTAATAGAGTCAGGGTCTTGCTGTGTTGCCCAGGTTGGAGCACAGTGGCTATTCACAGGCATAGTCATAGTGTACTACAGCCCTGAGCTCCTGGGCTCAAGCGATCCTCCTGCCTCAGCCTCCCAAATAGCTGGAACTACAGCTGTGCACCACCATGCCCATCCAGTTTCTAAAAAATAAAAATAAGCTTTGTTTTTGCTCAGAACATTATGGTTTACAAAGTGCTCTTATATATATTGAGGCCGCATTTAATCCTCAACAGTACTTCAGTGAGGTAAGCCTGGTAGGCATGAGTGGCCCAGCAGGCCAAGGAGGCCTGGAAATCAGGGCACTGGTCACCAGCTCACTATAGGCAGCCCAGTGCTGGAATCCTGGTCCTGTGACCTCCCTCCCGCAGGCTGCCTGCTGGCTGAGCACTCACTTGATGGTTCCCGAGAGCAGCACCGGATCTTGAGGGATCACTGAGAGCTTGGACCGCAAGTCCTCCAGGCCGATGCTGCAAATGTCCACGCCGTCAATGAGAATCCGGCCTGCCATGGGCTCCACCAGGCGGAAGAGAGCCATGCCCAAGGAGGACTTCCCTGTGGGGCAAGAAACGAGCAGGGCCTCAGTTTCCTGCATCTGCACTAGTGGAAGCACAGGTCACACCTGGCGATCGCATCTGACCCACTGCCCTCCATGGCCCATTCTTCATCGTTGTGAGCCCTGAAAGGGTAGGAGAGGGCTGGTGGCAGCTTCTTACAGCCTGGGTCAGAGGGCACACATGGGGCCCCTGGATCAAAGCCAGCCCACAGACATGTTTTGTTTCATACACACAATGTTAGGGTTACTTTGTAATTCCTTGACAGCATTTTTTAAAATCCTAGATATAAAAATGCAAATTGTATGTTTCTCTTGAAACTTAGTAGAACTGGCAACACTGGACCCATATACCCCCAGGCAACAGCTCAACTGGAGCTGAGCATGGCCGCTTGGTTGAGACACAGTGGCGTTCTCCAGTCACCACCCGCCCTCCCCAGCCCCCGTATGTCACACCGAGACCCATGGCACTCAGCTATGTCACCTGCCAGGCTCCAAAGCATTGGAGGTTTCAACCCTGTTCTCAAAGATAAGCTCTGTGAGGGTAGAAGCTGTGTGTCTTCTTTACCTGTAGATTTCCAGGCACATAGTAGGTGCTCATAAATACCTATTGAATGAATATAGTCAGTAGGGTCAGAATCTACTGAGAGCTTCTCTCTGCCAGACCCTGGCCCTCTCAGGGTTTCCACCAATCGGCAGGTGGAAAATAGCAAGAGAAGAACACCCAAAAGAACATAAGTGGAAGCTCTTCACCCTGCAGTGCGCGAGTGCTGAGGAGACAGAGACCAGGAAGGCTCTCATCATCCATGGGACTGCCTGGAGGAGGCAGCTCTGGGGTGTCCAGGGGTGGGGGACAGGGGACAAGAACCAAGTCTGAACAGTAGCTTTCGAACAATGCAAAGAAGCAGAGGGAGGGGGACTTGGGCCAGATCTCCCAGAAGTGACAGGAGAGGAAGACAGGGAGAGAAACTGAGGTGGTGAAAGGAAACTGGGAGAGGAAAGAGGAGGAGACAGAGGCTGATGAGAGCAGTCCAGGAAGGGGGTGGGGAGGGAGGAAAAGGGGAGTCTGGATTTAACTCCTGTCCTGCTCTTCATCCTGGCAGTGCCCTGCACTGCCCCTCCAAAAGTGCTCCTGCCCCAACCCTACACACCTCAGCTTAAGCAGTGGGCTCAGAGCCCAGGTATCCACAGCCTGGTACCACTGGCCCCATTATTCTGCATAACACCACCCTGTTTATTTTCTCCCTGGCAGCCACTGCAGCCTGCACCTGTCATATTTCTGTCTTTATTTGCTGGTCTATTTAACATCTCTCTCCTCCACTGGAATCCCATGATCACAGGGACCTTGGGTTTTGCTCACCAGTGTTTGTCTAGCACAGGGACCAGCACAGCGTGAGGACCTAATACATATTTGGGGGATGACTGAGCAAACACATGCCCCCAAATAGGTCTCGTGCCGAAAGGGCAAAGGAGGAGCCGGGGATGCTCCCCCAGGAAGCTTAGCTCACCAGAGCCCGTCCTTCCCACGATGCCCACCACTTCGTTGCTGCGGATGGTCAGGTTGATACCATGAAGCACAGTGGGTGTGTTGTCTCTGTATTTCATGTGATAATCCTGAAATGTGATTTCCCCATGCTGTGGCCACCCCTGTGGACAACTTGTGCCTTCCATATGTAAAGGAGCTTCAGAGACACACATCTTGTTTTTGAAGAAAGAAAAAGAAATCAATAGTTATCATCCATCTCGGCCCATCCCCTGCAGGCCTGCCAGCCTCCCACTGTAGGGGGTGTGACCCACCCCAGCCTGCCCTGCGCCAAGGTCAAGCCCCCCGCTGTGTAATCAGAGGAACACCTCCCACCCTCCATGCCCTAAAACACACAAAATTTTCCCCAGAAGAGTGAGAAACCTGCACAGCTAATTCCCTTGTTATTAACATATAGCAATGTTCCTGATTTACTGTGTGACTCTAAAGAAATAGAATCCAAGGTAAAGAGAGTAAAGGCAGCAGAGACTCACCCCTTCGAGGGGTTTCATAGCCCTTGCGGAGACTTAATGTCTCTCTATCCTCATCCTATGAGACAGGCCTTTTTAGAGGCATTTACCAGGTGAGGAGATAGAGGATCCAACAACTTAAGATCAACAACCTACTTAAGATAAGTTCCACAACTTACTTAAGATCACGCAGTTTCAGGTTGGAACTCAAACCCAGATCTACAAGTGCAGTTGTGTGTGTTGAGAGGAAAGAACACTGAAGAAGTTGGGTCTGACCACCTGGCTGCAAGCCACAGCTCTCCGTGTCACAGCAGCATCCTGGGCAGGAAATCAGGGCCCTACAATTCTTAAATTCCACTTATGCAAGGGGGCAGGAGACCTGGTTTGCAGAGGGCTCTGCCAGCCCCAGCCTGTGTGATCTTAAGCAAATGTTCTGCCTGGGCCAACTTCGGTTTCCTTGTCTGAAAAATGTGGATAATCATTCAATCAACCTGATAGAATTATTCCATGATCCCATGAGATAATCTAGATAAAAAGCTTAGTGCCATGCTGGCTCGTAGAAAGGTCTCAATCACAACAATAAAGAACATGATGGAGCCTCACTACGGGTCAGGCAGTGTGCTACGCGCTTTACGTGTTATATCATTTCAACTTTGTGATAATCTGGCAAAGCGATGCTATCGTCTTTCTCATTTCAGAGATGGGGAAAAGAGTTTGAATAAGTTGCCCAGGTTATTCCAATGATTCAAATGATAAAGCTTAGACTTGAACCCAGGAAATCTGGCTACAGAATCTGTGCTCTTAACCACCACGACATAAATGGAAGCAATAATAGGAACAAAGATTATTGTCATCATTATTATTGCAAACCTCTCATTTCTAAGAGGAGCAGATGATCTCCTCTTCCCCCTAGGAATGCTGTGAGGGATGTGGACAAAGTGAGCAGACAGGTGTGGAAGAGCTTCAGCAAGATGGTCAACAAAAGTCTGGGGAAGACGGGGAGGAAGGGCCAGGAGCCTGGTGTTTCCTGGGACGGTTTCAGGGCTCTGAGGTCACTGGGGCTTGTAGAGGTCACAGAAGTCATGCCCCAACTTGCATAGCTCCCCACACCAGACCCAGACCTGAATCACACCTTCATGTACTGCAGCATCCTCTCTGCAGCCATGAAGTATGCCTCTGTCTCCACGCCAGTCCGGGCAGTGGCCTGGAAGGTGGACGCCAGCTGGAAGGAAGGAGAAGTGTTGGGGGTCAAGAGGCTGCTGGGGTGTGCTCAGGCTCTTCAACGCTCCTGACAACCACTGATTGCCATTGCCCCTGAGTGACCCCTGAAACTAAGATAATTTTCCTAGCAAGAATGGAGCAGAGGCCCCTGGTGCCCCCTCAGCCCACTTCTGAGTTTAGCTGCAGCTGAGATGGGCAACTCTGGGGGAGAACCTCCCCAGACACTGTTCCACCTCAAATGCCCTCTGTATGTCTTTCTGCTCAAGACCTCTGCCCACATCACAGCAACCACCTAGCCTGTGCATGAGGGCATCCCAGAAACCCAGGAGACTTAAGGCTACTGAGAATGAACTTTGACTGATGGGGAACAAGAGCTAGCAGAGATAAATGCTCCCATCTCCCAGCCTTTGAGGGCATGGTCCTGGGAATATCCCATATGCTCCTCAGGAGATCCCAGGACAGTTGAGCCCTAGTGACATAGAACAGGGACCCCAATGTCACACTTCCATGATGACTTCCTCCTTCCCCATCTCACTTTTCTGCTCCCTCAATCCTGGTTCCTGGTAGCACCTCCCAAATAAGCTGCCCGCACCCAAGTACCTGTCTCAGGTCCTGCCTTCAGGGAAACCCAGGCTAGAGGAGTGAGGGACTCTTGGGAATTGGGGGTACCAAAGATAAGGAAACTGAGACTCCAAAAGAAGAAATTATATTCATAGAAACATCTAGAAGCTGGAGGCAGAGCTGGGGTTGGAGCCCCCATCTATAACCTCAATTACCCTGGCCCAAGAAACGGGCAAACAGGACGTGCAGGGGGTGCTGGGTAACACATTCATCTACATTCATTCAACAAACTGGTGGATGGCTCTGTGCCAGGAGCTGGACCAGGCTCCATGTCCCAAAGTGTGGCAGATGTAGGCCTGCCCTCAAGGAGCTCCCAGCTGGATGGAAAGGCAGACAAGGCAACTAAGAATAAAGTGCAGAGGGGTGCACTCCACAACGGAGAAGCCCTGGAGTTCCACTGGGATGCACAGGAGGGGTCCTGGATGAGAGCACAGGGAAGGATTCCAGGAAGAGTCAGTCCTAGAGTGACATTTTTAAGGTGAAGTAAGATGCAGTGGGCTAAAGATGTGTGGAGAAGAGTGTTCCAAACAGAACAGCCTATGTAAGTGCTGAAAGCAGCAAGTTCACAGATTACATCCAGGCACCCACAAGCTGTTTGGCTATGGCTGAAACAAAACGGTGTGGGAAGGAGGGGAGCCCTCTGTAAGTCAGAGAAGGTAGGCGCCATGATGAAATGGTGCTTAGTCTGGAAAGGAGGCCAGGGGTGGGTTGGAAGACCACTTTTCCTCCCATCCCCCAGTGTATCACACCCTGTGGGCTGCCTTGCCAGCATCATGTTCAGGTGCCTGATGGCCTTATGCTTCAGGGAAGCTTGGTTAATCCAAACCAATCACATTAATTCAACTTCTCTTACCAGAGATTGGTTTATGTGTGGGCTCATGATGCCATTCCGGCCATTGAAGGATGAGAAGGCATCAGATGGGTGTGTTCTTGAAAACTTCTCTTTGCTTTTAAAAAGGAACACATGGAAAAAGTTATCTCCTCTCCAGCCTTTGACTGTTATTGTGGGAGGATATGTCACTTGGGGCTGCAGCAACCATTTTGTGACCATGAATACAGACAGACTTGCAGACAAAGCCGGACTGTGGATGCCAGCACAAAAAGGTAGAATGATCAAGGGTTCTTGCTAGGCCACTAAAGGAGCCAACTGAGCATAGCCCTACCCCAGCCTTCTGGCTACATGAGAGAATAAGTTCCCGGATGGTCGAGGCCATTTTGGGTTGGTTCTTTGCCTTGCAGCCAGATGCATCTCTGGCATTTCCTGAGAAGCCTCTTAGGGCTACAAAGCAATGTGATGTGTGATTCCTGCCTCCCAATGCTCGAATGTAATTTTCTCAAAAGTGCATGCAGAAGTCAGTGAGGTTCTGGCTTGACTGCACAGAGGGAGCATATTGAGGTCAGGACCCCATAGCTGAAGTTTAGTGGACAGGAGACAGAGTTTTCGAAGGCTTCTGAACAAAGCAGTGACATGATGAAAACTATAATTAAAGATTACTCTGGTGAGAGTGTGGAAGGTGACTTGGAAAGTGCTGCAGGGCTGGAATTGAGAAGTTATGACCAGGATGAAGATAAGATGCTTAAATAATACAGCAGAGCTTGAAAAGAAAAAATGACCCTCAAGGGCCATTTTGAAGCAGTCAGTCCGCCAGGCAGAGTTTCCCATTTGAGTCTCTGGTGGTATAACAACCTTGGAGCAACCACCTGCTGTGAACGGGGCACCCTGGGAGAGATGAGCCTCTGCCTCGCTCCTTACAGGGGCTGCGCTTCGCCCTGAGCGTTGCCCTCCTGATCTATGTCCTGAAGCAGCAGCAGGAGGGATTTCTGGGCCTTAGTGGTTCCAAATCCCCTAAGACACTGGTGTGGTGCCTCTCCCTGAGAGTGCTGGAGGTCTGGGGGTCACTCTGCACTGGTGCATGTGTGTGTATCAGAGAGAGAAGGAGAATGTGAGCCTGTGCACACACCTGCCTCTGATTGGCTATGGGAACATGGCCAAGTTACTTAAACTCTCTAAGCCCTAAGTTTTCTATTTGTAAGACCAGAACAATAATAGCTAATATTCATTGAGCGTTTATTGCAGGCCAGGCACTACTCTAGGTTTTTACAAGCATTAAGTCTCACATTTACACATAATCCTCACAAGGCTATTATTTTTGAAACCTTTATTATCTCCCTTTTACAGATGAAGAATCCCAGGCACAGAGAGGTTAACCAATTTACCCAAAGCCACACAGCTAATAATGGGCAGAGCCTCTTTGAACCTGGATATTCCAAACCACATGTTCTTTTTTTTTTTTTTTTTTTTTTTTTTTTTTTTTTGAGATGGAGTCTTGCTCTGTCACCCAGGCTGGAGTGCAGTGGAGCGATCTTGGCTCACTGCAAGCTCCATCTCCCGGGTTCACGCCATTCTCCTGCCTCAGTCTCCTGAGTAGCTGGGACTACAGGCACCCGCCACCATGCCTGACTAATTTTTTTTGTATTTTTTTTTTACCAGAGATGGGGTTTCACTGTGTTAGCCAGGATGGTCTCGATCTCCTGACCTCGTGATTCACCCACTTTGGCTTCCCAAAGTGCTGGGATTATAGGTGTGAGCCAACACACCTGGCCCCAAACCACATGTTCTTAACCACTTTGCTCATCTCATGCAGTGGGGTGAGCATTGAATGCCTGGAAGAGAGCACGGCCAGTGCCTGGCATTGCACCAGCTCAGTGGAAGTCTGTTTCAAGTCTTAGGCACATTTAAGTTTGAGAAGCCCTGTTCTAGGGGCCGGGCTGTGAAACTCACCTTTTAAACGACACTTCCAGGTGATTCAGAAAGGTTTGACAGCTCAATCAGGATAGGAATGGTTAGGTACAAAGACAGCAGCCCGGAAGCCAAGAGGTCAGGGTTCTCTTTCCAGCTCTGCTAACATGCATCTGTTTGGACAACTCCTTCCCTTGTCTGGGCCTCAGTTTCCCCAACTGCACAATATGAGCATTGGACTCTGTTGCCTGTGGGCTCCCCTTCATTCCCAGTGTCCTGTGATTCTATTAAATACCTTTGAATACAGACTTCCCAATTCAGAGCTGACCATGAGGAAACAGAGCAAAGCAGCCAATTTCAAAAGGCCAAGCACATAGCTCCTAAGACCACATGTGGCCAGAACTTAAGGTGTCACTGAATACCTGAGGACCCCCTGAGTCTGCCCAGAAGCCGCAGGCAGAGGATGAGCAAAGCTCAGAGAGGGCCCACGCAGAGTCACCTCCTCACCTGCAGCACGATGCTGAGAGCCATGGCTTTAAAGGAGTAGGAGGTGGAGGATATGCCAAAAGCCACGAACAGGGCAACAGCCAAAGTCACAAGGTTGGTCAAGATCTCCAGCCTCAATGCCACCCATCGCGTGGAAGACAGAAACAACAACAGGTAGTTATTCCGCACATCAGTCAGCCTCTTAAACCTGAGAAGGAAAGCACAGACTAAGAACCACGTGTTTGTCTGACCCAGGGTCTCCCCAGGTCAGGGTAGATACCGGCTGCTTCCTCCAGCATCCAGTTTCCCACTCCCAGCAGCAGGGCCTGATTTTTCTTTCGGGAGTTACTCCCTACCACTTTCTCAGCCATGAATTTGGGTGAAGTTGACCTGACTCCTAAACCAGATTGAGGAGTAGGCTCTGGTGGTAAGGCCCATCCTTAGCACGCACTCCTCGCCTAACCTCTGTGACTCACTCAGAGATGGGTGAGTTACCCTAAATTGGCCACAGAGAGTGAATAAATGCCAGGACGTGTGAATGAGTGTAGGAGTGGTTCCTTTCAGTGGGATGATGGGAGATCTGAAACTACCATTCTGCTACTAGGAGGGGAGCCTGGAGCCACCAGAGGGTCTCTGGAAGCTTAAAGGTAAAATAACACAGTGGAAGGCAGAGCAGTAAAGCTGAGACACCCGGGGAACATTAGCTGAGTCTCTGGATTAAGCCTCACTTTAAGCAAGTCCTCCTTCCCAGCCTTTTGTTATGAAAATTTTTATAAGTACCAAGAGATTAAGAGCTTGATTTAATGAACATCTGTATACCCACTAATGAAAAATTTTTAAAGTACCAAGAAATTAAAAAGTTGGTTCCAAGAACATCTGTATACCCTCTACCTAATTTAGCAATTGTTACTATTTTGCCATATTTAAGTCATACTTTCAAGCTAGTTTGAATTAGTTTTTTCTGTCACTTCCAACCAATAGAGACCTACCAATTTCCAATTTTCACATACCACCATCACAGTTTTCCATATCAATCACAACCTATACTGTTAATTGATTAGTATTCTTATTTTACTTGCTTTGAGAATGTATATTAAAAGAAACTTTACTCACAAGCTTAAATTATATAAATAATGGCTTTGATATGTTAGTTGCATTTTTTCTAAAGTACATTCACATAAAACTTTGATTATTGAAATTAAATATTCATTTACACATCAACTAAAACCATCTTACCATCTGAGTGGGCTATCACCCCAGCACAGTGGCCCTTCTGACTCACTCTGTCCATACCCTCTGAATCTTTGCATAAGAGATTCCAAATTCCATCCACCTTACCTTTCTATACTGACTGAGTCACCTCCACCTTGAGGCCTTCCCGGATTAAACAAAACAGACCCCGGTCACTCTGTGGCCCCTGTGCTCAAGCCACCTTGCTATCCTTCAAACCTACTCCCCCATCTCATGGTCTTTGCATTTACTGTCCCCTCTGCCTGGAGAGCTCCTGCTCACATAATTCCATAGCTCAACCCACACTTGATTTAGATCTCTGCTCAGGGTCCTTTTCTCCGAGACCTTCCCCAACAACAGCTCCAATCCCTCCAGTCTGTCTTCATCTGCGTGTCTTGATATATACCTTGGGGCAGGGTTCTCAGTGTGGGCTGAGCGAATGCATCCCTGCAGGATCCCCTCAGTCCTAGAGTCTGCACAGACTTTGAGTGGTCTATAATGCCACTGAGAGAAGGTGCACAGTTCATCCAATATTCCAGCTAACTGAGCACATACCATCTCCCAAATGTGTGTCCAAGTCTTACCCAGGCTTCAAGGCCAGCTCAGATGCCACCTCCTCCTGAAAGCCTTCTCTGATCCCCCTAGGCCACCTCCTTCCCCTCTGAATTCCCAAGTAGTTTATCTGCCCCTCTTTGATGCCATCTATCTTCTTCAATCATGTATAATTACCAAAAACATGTGCCTGTTTCTCCCTTTTCCACCAGACTATGAACTTCTTGTAGGTGAAGACCGTGCTTGATTATCCTCTACAAACAGATAAGTTCATGTTACACCATTAAACCTCAACAACAATCATAGGATTTGTTTGCTTGTTTGTTTCAACATTTAGGAGGCAAATCTATGGCATGAGTAGTGAAGGAAGTTCTATTATTTAGAAAGCTATTGTTCCTCATTATTTTGTTAAAGTTAGATATTTGTTTGGAAGTGAAAGAAATAACATAATGCAAGATGTGTTTGCACAGTAATGCACCCTATCATTAAATGTATGTATACATATGTCCATATATATACACACACAATATATACAAGGTCTTTAAAGTTTACAAACATTTTTCCTATTATTTACATTTTTCATTATTATAGATGAAAGAATGGCTCAGCAGGTTCTGGAGGCTCAGAGAAATAAGTCCATCGAACAATGTGCTCTGGTGCTTTTGAGGATGATGCCATTCTCAGATGCTCCATTCTTTCCCTGATCCCCACCACCCCTGTGGTTCCATCATTCTCAAATGGCAGCAGAAGGACTCACTGGCTGATGAAGTCTTCAGTTTTTCCATAGACATGGATGGAGCTCAGGCCTTGCAGAGAATTGAGGATGTGGGAGAATAAAGGGGACCGGCTATAGTTCTCCAGTCTCTTGAACACACCGATGGCCTTCTTGAACATCCTGCATAGACAGTGGAAGTAAGGGACCTGGACCATCCACCTCTGGGACCATCTAATCTGGGTTGGTCCCAGCCTTGCTCCCCAAGTCACAAGCAAAAAGAACCTACTCACATATAATAAACGAAGCAAATAACCATGATTGTGGCTCCCATTAACAGGATATATGGAGACAGCATACTGATAACCAACAGGATGGCGATCACCAGCAAGGACAGGACCATGAACTGCTCTGAAAAGATGGGCAAGAGCTGGTCCAGCTCTTCCAAGTCCCCTGCGAAGCAGTTCAAGAGCCGGCCTATTGGAATGGTGTCAAAGAAACTCATGGGGCAGCGGAAAACCTGCAGGGACAAAATCAGTGTGGACCGTGAGAGAAGCTGCAGGCCCTCCTCAAGACTGGATGAAGATGTCTATTACCCTTGACTCTAAAGAGCCATGGGATGTGATCCCAGGGGTCTCCAGGGCAGGCAATGTAGAGCAATGGTTTAAAAGCACGGATGGGCTCCATGGCTACCTGACTCCTCCACCTACTGCTGTCTGACCTCGGGCAAGTACTGAGCTCCTCTGAGTCTCAAGGTCCTTGTTAGTGAAATGGGGATGAAAACGATGCTTCATAGAGTTGTAGTGAGGATCACACAACTCCTCAAATATACTAAACACTGAAGTGTATAATTTAAAAGGGTGAATGTATGGTATATGAATTATATCCTGTAAAGCTATTAGAGAGAGAATACATTGAAAATGCTCCAAGCAGTGCCTCCCCCTGAGGTAGGAAGTGAGACTTGACTCTGGAGGTGGGGTTTGAACGCCAGACCAAATTGAGGACTAGCTAAAACAGGGGCAGGGTGGAAGCCACTTTCCATAAGACAGGCCTACCAATGTGTCATGTCAGTTTACCACTGCCATGGCAACATCCAGGAGTTACCGCCCCTTTCTGAGTCATCAATGATTTGATGACTCGGAAGTTGCCACCCTTTTCTTAGAAACTTCGGTATAAACTGTCCCTTAATCTACATGTAATTAAAAGTAGATGTAAATATGACTGCAAACCTGCCCTGAGCTGCAACTGTCAGCACACTGCCTACGGGGTAGCCCTGCTGTGCAGGGTCAGTCATAGAGCTGCAACACTGCCAGAACTGCAACACTGACACTTCAGTAAAACTGTTTTCTTCTACCCTACCACTGGCTTGCCCTTGAATTCTTCCCCAGGCAAAGCCAAGAACCCTCATGGACTAAGCCCCATTCTGGGGTTTGCCTGCCCTGCATCACCCTCAGGCATTCTATCCATACCAGCTCTTATTATTTTCTACAGATGGGACCATTTTCACTCAGGACTGCCAAAGATTAGCAGCAGCAATCCCACTGTGGTTGCACACGATTTGGACCCTTGGATCAAATTTAGCCATAACTGCCCACTTCTTAAAGGTGGCACCTCCAAGTTGATCTCTAACAGCCAGTGGGCATGAAGCCTTTCAGAGATCAAAGGACATTTCAAACCACAAGGTAGACTCTAATAAAAGCATTTTGTTTGGTGTCCTTGTTTTGCAGCTGAGGAAACTGAAGATTGCAGAAGAGGAAGTGGCTCTGTAACTTACTCATTACCCAAGTGGTTAATGGCAAAACTATGATCCAATTAGGCCTTCTGAGGCTTTCCCAAGCCTGGCACAGTCACTCTTCACAGAAGGCAATTTCTTAAAGATTCATGGCACTGACAAAATGACCACCTACATTTCCCCATGTACTTCTCAAGCTATAATGCAAGAAGTAGAAATGAATAGAAGCCAATGGCATCTATTAAAGCCAAACACACGGAAAGAGGAGGGAAGGACATTTTGACTACTAAATGTAATTATTTGAGCCATGAACTCTTCCCTATAGCTGCTCTCATTGCAAATGCTTGGATACTGCTGACCAAGTGTATTTTTCATGCATGTTTGCTTTCTAG
>NW_016803195.1:653765-661704 GCF_001698545.2 Rhinopithecus bieti
TATATATATATTTTTTTTTTTTTTTTTTTTAATGAGATAGGGTCTCACTCTCTCCCAGGCTGGAGTGCAGTGGCATGATCTTGGCTCACTGCAACCTCCACCTCCCTGACTCAAGCCATCCTCCTTGATCCTCAGTCCCCCGTGTACCTGGGACTACAGACACAAGCCCCCATGTCCAGCTAATTTTATTTTTGGTAGAGACAAGATTTTGCCATGTTGCCCAGGCTGGTCTTGAATTCCTGAGCTCAAGCAATCCGTTCACCTCGGGCCTCCCAAAATGCTGGGATTCCAGGTGTGAGCCACCGTGCCCAGCTGACAATTGAGTATTCTAACCAAACACATATTCCAACTTTAATATATGTGAGATTTCAGTATCCTCATATGTAAAATGAGGATAATATCCACTTCAAAGAGAACTCAGGGCAATCATAAGCAACTCTGTACGTGACCATGCTCAGCCAGTGGAGGCCAGCATTGCTGTGGCCCTCCATCAAGGGACACTGAGCTCTTACAACCAGACTTTCAGCAGCGGGAGAACTCAGCCGCACCTTCGTCACTCCCTCCTCATCAAGCAGCCCGGTTCACCCAGCTGCAACGACGACATTTTAGAAAAGGCAAAGCTATGAAGAGAGTAAAAAAGATCAGTGATTGCCAGGAATTTGAGGGCAGGGAGGGAGGATGAATAGGTGGGGCACAGGAGAACTATTCTGTACCGTGGATACATGTCATTATACATTTATCAAAACCCATAGAATGCACAGCACAAAGAATGCACCATAAGGTGAACCGTGGACATTCATTAATAATAATAATTAATAATGTATCAATATTGACTCATCAATTGTAACAAATGTCCCATGTTAATGCAAGATGTTAAGAATAGAAGAAATGGGCCAGGTGCAGTGACTCACAACTGTAATCCCAGCACTTTAGGAGGCTGAGATGGGCAGATGACTTGAGCCCAGGAGTTCAAGACCAGCCTGCGCAACATGGCAAGACCTGTCTCTACAAAAATACAAAAAATACAAAAATTAGCCAGGCGAGGTGGTGTGCGCCTGTGGTTCCAGCTACTCAGAGGTTAAGGTAGGGAGGACTTCTTCAGCCCAAGAGGTTGAGGCTGCAGTAAGCTGTGATCACACCACTGCACTCCAGCCTGGCTGATAGGCAGGTATATGAGAACTCTCTGTACTGTCATCTCAATTTTTCTGTAAACCAAAAGTGCTCAAAAAATACAGTTGTCTGGGCATGGTGGCTCACACCTTAATTCCAGCTACTTAGAAGGCCAGTGTGGGAGGATTGGTTTAGCCCAGGATTTTGAGACCAGCCTGGGCAATATAGCAAGACCCCATCTCTACAGAATAATAAATAATTAAAGTCTACTAATTTTAAAAAAATAGGCCGGGTATGGTCGCTCATGCCTGTAATCCCAGCACTTTGGGGGGCTGAGGTGGATGGATCACTGGAACCCAGGAGTTTGAGACCACCTTGGGCAATGTGGTGAAACCCAGTCTCTACAAAAAATACAAAAATCAGTCAGATCCGGTGGCATGCGCCTGTACTCCCAGCTACTTGGGAGGCTGAGGCAGGAGGATCGCAGAGGTTGCCGTGAGTAGAGACTGTGCCACTCACTGCACTCCAGCCTGGGCTACAGAGCTCTAAAAAATAAAAAAATAAAAATGAAGCTGGGCAAGTTCAGAGCCCAGCCTTTAGCCCCGCCCAGCACCCAGGCCCATACCTTGTTGAACAGCTTGTTGTGCAGAGCCGTGGATGCCTTCCTCGTGACCTTGGTGAAAATCCCTGAGGAGCAGACCCCCACACAGATGAGGAGCAGGGTGTTGAGCACATACACCAGCTGGTAGAAGGACAGTTGAGGATTGTCTGCCATGTTGCCCGGGTCTGCCGTGGTTCCATTGCTCTCTCGGCTGCTATTGGTCTTCAAGAAAGAACAGGGGGTCAGACTGCAGGTGTCCAGGGGGAAATTCAGTGGCAGGGAAAGCCTTCTCCCTGGGGCCACGTGAGACTCCGTGGCTGGTAGAAGGTGAAGTTGTTTGCCCAAACCTCCCTGCTCAGCGCTTGGCTACTCTCTTTTGCCCTTCATTCCTACTGCCCTGCCCTGCACTAGGCCCTCAGAGTCTGCCCTGTGGACACTGCAGCAGCCGGGCCCTTGCACACGCTCTGCTGCGATGCAGCGAGAAGCTTGGGGACGTGATTTCCCAAAACTCCTCCTGGCATGGTTTCAGGCTAGATTTTGCCAAGGAGAGGCACCCACAGGGAAACAGAAAGGTGGAAGAGGAGAAGCCAGCACACTCAGTGGCAACTGTGGGCAGGAGCGTGGGGTGTGGGGTTTTTCCAGAGGCTGGAAGGCATCCTGGAAATCACCCACTTCAGTTCAGCTGAGATCCCTGATGACTGCTTCCCCTCCAATGGTTGACTGAGCCTCCAATTCCCTATATTAAATCCTCCGAAGCTCTAAATACTTAGAGTGGCTTCTGCTCTCCTGACCCAAACCTCCTGGTACACGATCCAGAAATTAACCACATGGAGCACTGTGGGGAAAGCATGGCTTCAATTAAGGGCACCAAGTTCAAGTCCTGGCCCTGTCCTGTCCTAGGGCAGGTTCTTCATCCTCTCTAGGCACAGGGTCCCCTTGGGAAAATGGAGACAGTGGAACCTGCCTCAGAATGTGGGTGGGGAGATTAGTGAAATAACTTGACACAGTGTGGCCGGTCGTGGCTCCCAGCTCACAAGACCAGAAGTATATTTTAAATAAACCATAGTGTGGAGGCCAGCCTGGAGCTAAAGGAGACAGTTACTGCAGTGGAATGGAAAGATTCTTGGGGCACTGTCTGGAGATATAAATCTCTGGTTTTCCAGTAAGACTGATCAGGTGACCATCCATTCTACAAAGTCAGGAGGCCTGTGCAGGAGAACCCCGGAGTCCTGGCTCCCCATGGTTCTCTCTGGAACACCAGCTCTGGGCTTGTCATGTGGGTCCCAAGCCATGCTCTGGCTCTTGTGGTCTCAAGGAGCAAGAAGTCACCACACCTCACTCAAGCCCGTAGAAACACAGCCCACCCACCTCATGGCACTCACCCCTGAGCCCTGCTCCAACCAGTAGCTCAGCCACCAGAAGCTGAAGATTGTGAAGAAGATGATCAGCACCATGAAGAAGAAAACTATGCAAGAGACCATGTAACCTGGGAGGGAGACAGTGGTGATGTACAAGTGCCACAAACAGGTGCAAGGCAACTGCTGACTCAGCTGCTTGGCCATCCCTGTCTTTGAGTGCTTGGAAACCCTTGAGCCCCACCCACTGTGGACACCTTGGAGGAATGGGAAGAGCTGGGTTCCAAAGTCAGGGAGCCCTGGGTTCAAATCCTGGCTCCACCACTTCCAAACCGTGTGACCTTGGACAAGGTACCAAATGTTAGCAACATGCCACTTCTTTACCTATTAAATAGTGATAACCTTACCAGCTTCAGAGCCATGCTGAAGATGATATGAAATAATGTGTGTCAAGCACTCAGCCCAGTGCCTGGCACAGGGTAGTGTTCTAGAGAAGTTCGTTCACCTTATGCAGGTCCTGCAGGTTCAGTTTTATAAGTAACAATAACAGCTACCTGTTATGTGGTACGCATTATGTACTATCATGTGCTACATGCCAGGAATAGTACTAAATGTATGCAGTATTTCTGAATTAGTAATTCCTATCTCCATTTTCAAGAGTGCTATTGTGTGAATGTATGTGTCTCCAAAATGTTGAAACCAAATTCCCAAGGTGATGGTATTAGAAAGTGAGGCCTCTAGGAGGTGACAACCATGAGGATGGAGCCCTCATGAATGGCATTAATGCCCTTAAGAGGCTTCAGAGAGCTGCCTCCCTGGTTTTTTGTTCCTTTCACCATGTGAGGATACAACATTTATCCCCTCCAGGGATGGAGGACGCAGCATTCAAGGCGCCATCTTGGAAGTAGATACTGGGCCCTCACCAGACACCAAACTTGCCAGCACCTTGATCTTGGACTTCCCAGCCTCCAGAACAGTGAGAAATAAATTTCTGTTCTTTATAAACTACCCAGTCTAATATATGCTGTTACAGCAGCACAAATAGGCTAATAAAATGAGAAAACTGAATCTGAGAGGGCAACTACCTTGCCCAAACTCACAGAGTTGGTGAGTGGCAGAGCTGGGATTTGAAGCAGTTAAGGGTGGGAAAAGGCAGGGTACACTCCTTCTTGGGGCACTGCTTCCTGCTCTAGCACTCCTCTCACCTATTTATGCTCACATGTCCCGTGCCTACAGTCTTTTCCCAAATTCTATCCTTCCTTCAAGGGTTGTCTCTTCTTTGATGAGATTTGAGATTCCCTGGCCACAGAGATCTCTCTCACCATCTGATGGAAGCAATGTCTTAATTCTCCAGCTAGATTTCAGCGATGGTTCTTAGATGACTTTATGCCCCCTCCCCTCTAGAGCTTGGCACAGGGCCTGGAACATAGTAGGCACTTTGTAAATACAGATCAATGTATGCTGCTAGATCCATTCATGCATTTCACAAGCATTTGCTGTTCCCTGCTCTGTCTGGGCAGGCCCTGGGTTACTCCTTGCAGGATACCCATGGTGGACAGGGCGGGGACAGTGTCCTGTGTACACAGCCTACCTCTTCCTCCCGCAGGCATGCAGACAGGAGACATCTTACACAAGGGTCAGCTTCCAATGTCAACAATGCGTAAAAAGTTTCATGGAGTAAAATAACTCTCAAAATCTCTTAAATTACTTGATAAGTACAGCACCATATATTGAGTTTTGTGTTTACAACATTGTACAGTAAATATACATGATGATATACACCATTTAATAAGGCAGTAGCTTTGAACTTCTAATTGCCTTCTACCTGCCTTAAGAAATAAAAATTAAGAAATTCTAAATCACACCAAAATAAAAGTCCCACCACTGTGACCTTATGCGATGTGGCTGCTATTTTCTATCCGATTCTATTTCATGTCTTTCAGTGCTGCTCATGATAAACTCAGCTGATTGCAAAACCCACTAAGGGAGCAGAGCTCAGAGTTTGAAAAACACTGAAATAATGAGGCAGGATGCGGTGGCTCATGCCTGTAATCCCAGCCCTCTGGGAGGCTGAGATGGGAGGATTACTTGAGGCCAGAAGTTCAAGACCAGCCTGGTCAACATAGCAAGACCTCATCTCTATTCTTTTTTTTCAAATTTTTTAAACTAAAAAAATAGAAAAACACTGAAATAATGAGTATACATGAAAATATAACTTCCAACCTTGGCTTTGATGGTAGAGTTGCTATAACTGAGTAGAGTTTAGTTTTGCAAGTTAGGCCAATAAATACCATGGCTCCTCTGGACCTCTCCACTTCACATGACCTCACATGTTCTAATCTGACCCCGTTTCAGGGATAGGGCTGCTCCAAGAGACAGCCCTGGGCTGGCATGGGAACCATACCTCCAGCTGCCTGGATGTAGTGGTGGTAGACCCTCCAACTCAAGGAGCCTTCTTTCATCTCCTCCTCCTGTGTGAGCTGATGCTCCGGCACTGGGTCAGAGCAGAAGAAGAGAAAAATGGTATGCCTGCCAATCACATGATCTCCTTCCTTCTGTCTCTGGCTTCGATCCTGGGCCAGCTTTTCACCTTCTAGCTTCAGTGCCCCACCTACGTCTAAGGTTTTTCATGGAAGACCCTGCTGAAAGAAACCTTTGACCTGGGCTCCGGAGCCTGGAAAGGGATCCATCCCTAACCATTCAATAAACTCTGGAGGGACTGCAGGGTCTCATGTGTATGATGGGCTGAGACACACACAGGAAAGAATGAAGAAAACCACCTGGGACCAGAAAACCTGGGTTTCAGAACTGTCATCATGACACTGTGCAACATCAGTCAAATCACTTAACCCTTCTGTTCACTTGTCCAAAAACATGGAAAGCTGAGAGGGTTGCTAAGTTGCCCTGCAGCCATACACTTCTGAGATAATGCTTCACAAAACAGCCCTGACCAGCCCAGGCAGACTCTTGACCTTGAGCTTGGCCTGAAAACCAGTACCTGGAGATGCCCATAGATGTTTCTGATGATAATCATAACCATCACGACAGTGACCGTCTGCTGCTGCTGCCTGCTATTCTCCCTTCTAATAACAACACCCCAATATTTCCTGGGGAAAAGTGCTCTTTTCCCGGAATTTTAATCCTGAGGGAAATTACACCAAGATGGAAATTTTTAGAGTAGGTCTTCTTCAAAAAGACTCAATTGGTGGCTGGGCACGGTGGCTCATGCCTAAATCTCAGCACTTTGGGAGGCCGAGGCAGGTGGATCACTTGAGGTCAGGAGTTCGAGACCAACCTAGGCAACATGGTGAAACCCGGTCTCTACTAAAAATACAAAAATTAGCCGGTGTGGTGATGTGTGCCTGTAGTCCCAGCTACTTGGGAGGCTGAGGTATGAGAATTGCTTGAACCTGGGAGGCAGAGGTTGAAGTGAGCCAAGATCGTGCCACTGTATTCCTGCCTGGGCAACAGAGCAACACTCTGTCTAAAAAAAAAGACTCAGTGGGAGACAGGAGCCTACAATGTAACAGGCCCTGTGTGGGGGGCTTCCCTATATCTGACCCCATCTAATCTCTACTACAACCCTGTGGAGTTAAGTACCATCATCTCCACTTTTGCCGAGAGTTCAGAGAGGTTAAGTTAGATGGGCAAGGTCACACAGCTTTGTAAGCAGCAGAGCTGGGATTCAAATCCAGAACTGTCTTACTCGAAAAATTGAAGTCGCTCCCTTCTGCTACTCTGCCCCAGACAAGAGCAAGGCCATGAGCTTCCAGACATCAGGGGCTAAACCCAATTCATTTCTGATCCCTAATACCTTTGCTCTCAATGTTTACTGTCTTCCAGTGTGTAATGAATGTCTAGATGCCTGGCCAAGTCTTAAATCTGTGCTATTCAGAGCCAAAGCTACCTCCTATCCTGCCTCTGCTGTACACCCTCAGCTGTGCCCCCCACAACACTCACTTCCTGGATCCTTCAGGCCTCCTGCCCACCAGTCTACACCCCATAGCCCTCAACTACTTGGATCTGAACCCTGTGTATGTAAATGTTTAGGGTCTCAGACACTGAGGGTCATGGCCCAATCTGGGGTCTAGGAGGAAACACTGGGACATCTGGAGGACCCAGGCAGGCATGCAGACATTCTTGTCCTGTCTCCCGCACCATTACCAGCATTTCCGTTGAGAGACTCTTCCAAGGAGGTGGCCAGAGCCTGACTTTCTACCTGTGGCTTCTCTGCTATCTTTGCTGTGTCCTGCAACATGTCCTGGGGAGAGAGCACAGGCCTGAGTGCACATGCATCCACAATGGGGAGTGAGGGCGGAGGGGCAGGACTCACCGATGTGGCTTCTTTGTGCATCTTCTGGATAAGTTGGGCATATTTCCCCTTTTTCTGCATTAACTCACTGTGAGTTCCATTTTCACAGATTTTTCCGTTTTCCAACAAAATGATCTGGTCACAAAATTCTAAGTACTGGACAGTCAGAAGAAAGAAAGCCTTCAGTAAGCACAGGGAAAGATGTTTGATTTTACTATTCACCAGGAAAATGTAAATTTAAATCACGATGAAATATTATTTCATACCAACAGATGAGCAAACATTTAAAAGTTGGACAACTCAAGTGTTGGTGGTGATCTGAGGTAAAAGGAACTCTCCTTAACTATCAGGAGGATTGTAGTTAAGGAGAGTTCCTTGGAGAACTACTTTGGAGAACAATTTGACCTATTCAGTAACATGGAAGATTTTTGAGGTTTATGAGCCAATGACTTGACTCCTAAAACTTTACCCGAAAATACTCTCAACATGTGTACAAAGATACATGTAGAAGGATGTACATGGAAGTATTTTTTTTTTTTTTTTTTTTTGTAAAAGTGAAAA
>NW_016803195.1:663775-712694 GCF_001698545.2 Rhinopithecus bieti
TTTTTTTTTTTTTTTTTTTTTGTAAAAGTGAAAAATAAGAAACAATTGTTCATCCTGGAGAAATAAATTCTGGTATATTCAGATATTGGAATGCTATACCAATGAGAATTAAATAAAGTTATGAAGCTGGGTGGAGTGGCTTACGCCTGTAATTCCAGCACTTTGGGAGGCCGAGGTGGGCAGATCACAAGGTCAGGAGTTCGAGACCAGTCTGGCCAACATGGTGAAACCCTGTCTCTACTACAAATACAAAATCAGCCAGATATGGTGGCATGTGCCTGTAGTCCCAGCTACTCCAGAGGCTGAGGCAGGAGAATTGCTTGAACCTGGGAAGTAGAGGCTGCAGTGAGCTGAGACTGTACTGCTGCACTCCAGCCTGGCCAACAGAGTAAGACTCTTTCTCAAAATATATACATATATATCTTTATATAATATATATTTCATATATATATATAAAGTTACAAGTATCAACGTGGACGATCTCAAAAAACATAATGTTGAGGGGAGAAAAGGAAACTACCAAAGGGCACAGAAAGTAAAAAATAAATTCTATAAAATTCTATAAAGTTAAAAAATATGCAAAAGGAATTTCTTCTTGTCTAGAGATTCATGCATATGCTGTAAAAGTATGAAGACATGCATGGAAACAATAAACAATAAAGTCAGAAGAGCAGAAAGGAGGAACTGCAACAGAATTGGAGAGTGGAATCAATGTTTTATTGTTTAATCTGGGCGGTAGATACATGGGTTTTATTAATTATTTTCTAAACCTTGTTTAGGTTTTAAATATTTTATACCAAAAAAATAGTAAAGCAAAATAAGGAGCGAGAGAAAAGAAACAGAAGAAGAAGGGGGAGAGAAAATAATACGGCACTGTGGCCAATGCCATATGTGAAAATACTCAAGGGAAAATGACCCAGGAGAAGCAGCACCAGAAGCAGTCATTGCACTGCGCTCATCGTCAGTAAGAAAACACACTGAGGTGGCTCTCAATCTAAGAATGGGACACTTGGGGGATTCTTTTCTGAGAGGTTGGCTTCTTTTTCTTTTCTTTTCTTTTTTATTGATTGATTGATTTTCTTTGAGACAGGGTCTTGTTCTGTTGCCCAGGCTGGAGTGCAGTGGCACTATCACAGTTCACTGCAGCCTTGACCTCCAGGGCTCCATCCTCCCACCTTGGCCTCCCCAGTAGCCGGGACCACAGATGCACCACAACACCCGGCTAATTTTTTAAATTTTTGTAGAGACGGGAGGTCTCTCTACGTTGCCCAGGCTGCTCTTGAACTCCTGGCCTCAAGCAGTCCTCCTGCCTTGGCCTCCCAAAGTGCTGGGATTACAGGCATGAGCCATCGTGCCGGGCCTGTTTTCATTTTCATAACTTAAAAGCAGGGGTCTACTCATAAAATTTTGAAGATAAAGGAGACCATAAAATTTGTTCTTAATTTTCACCAGCACAAAAATCTTCTACCAGTCTGTTCGCTCTGTGTGGAAAGCAGAGGAAATCCAAGTTTTGTACAGCCCTCCCCAAATATGGAGTCTAGCCTGAGATGGGGACAGGTGCTGGGAGGCTGTCACTGAATCACACTCTGAAATGGCAGAGGCTTGAGGATCTATGTTATCCATCAATCACAGTCAGAGCCCTGGAGGGGTTCTCACCTGCAGCTGGTGGGTCACCAGGACGACCGTCTTCCCCCTAAGTGTCTTCTTAATGCACTCCTCAAAAATGTGCTTCCCCACATGGGCGTCCACAGCAGACAGGGGGTCGTCCAGCAGGTAGAGTTGACGGTCGGAGTAGATGGCGCGGGCCAGGCTGATCCTCTGTTTCTGCCCCCCAGAGAGGTTGAGGCCCCGCTCCCCGATCTGCAGACAGGGAGTAAAAGGCACCATGTCCAGAGAGCAAGCACAGCCAGGTGCGCTCAAATGGGTGGGCGGATGTAGCAGACAGAACTCCCTCAGTACAGACCAAGATATGCACACACTCCAGGATACCTGATAATTTGGCATTCCGGATTTAAAAATACATAATATATCTCACTCATATGTGGGAGCTTAAAAGCTGATCTCGTGGAGGTAGAGAGTAGAATGATGGACACCAGAGGCTGGAAAGGATTTTTTGGGGGTAGGAAAGCGGGGTGAGAATGAAGAGAGGTTGGCTGATGGACACAAACATCAAGTTAGATAGAAGGAACAAGTTATAATGTTTGATAGCAGAATAGGGTGACTATAGCCAACAACAAGGTATTGTATATTTCATTAGAGCTAGTAGACAGGAGTCGAAAAGTTCTCAGCACAATAGAAGTGATAAATACTCAAGGTGCTGGGTACCCTAAATGCCCTGACCTGATCATTACATATTCTACAGATATAACAAAATAGCACAGGTACCCAAAAACATGTACAAATATTATGCATCAATAAAAATATTTTTCAAAACGTGGTTAGTAGGAGATGAATAAATCGCTTCTCAATTAATTAAAAATCTTGTAACTCTCCATGTATCCCCAAATCTAAATTTAAAGATACATAACTTTTAAAAACTTGTAACTCTTACTTAGATACAATTTTTCTAAGCCTATCAACTTCTAGGAGGCAAACATTAAACTATTAAAAGTTCAGATAATAAAATAAATCACTCATTCCCAAGTAAGAGCACCGTCTCACATATTATTCTGGTTTTATGTATTTGGTTTTTTGAGGCAGGGTCTCCTCTGTTGCCCAGGCTGGAGTGCAGTGGCACAAGCAATCATGGCTTACTGCGACCTCCGCCTCTCAGTCTCAAACGATCCTCCCATCTCAGCCTCCTGAGTAGCTGGGACTACAGGTGGTGCCACCACAGTCAGCTAATGTTTTTAAACTTTTCTTTTCTTTTTTTTTTTTTTCTACAGGTTCCACTCACTCGCCTAGGTTGGTCTCAACTCACGCTCGCTTCTTCACGCCTCGCTGCGCATCGCGCTCGCGCTTCACTTCTCTTCGCATTGGCCGACTAAGGCGCTTCTCACTCACTTCCTGCACTGTGTGCACCCACTCAACAGACCACAGCTCAATGGCTGCAAGGCCTTTACTGACGCTGGAAGGCATCTCCATGCCACCTGCTTGGTGATAGGAGTTGAGCGGTGAACACCCAAGTTACTGAGCATGTTTCTGCAGATTAGTGCTCCAGGCCAGCCCGCAGCTGCATCCCTCTTCAGGCTGAGGAGTGGAGCTGAGTGTAAGTCCTAGTCCTGTTCTATCCGACTGGCTTGAAGTCTCAGTAGATGAAATCAGAGTTGAAATGGTGCAGAGAAACTCCCTGTCCTGCGCCGTGCTCAGTCACCACTGTGTGACTTGGACAATCTGCTTGATCTGGCCAAAGTCAGTTTTCCCCATTCATTCATTCACGTTAGTTCATCAAACACTATTCAATGCCCTGCTGTGCTCTTATAATAAGTAGTTATCACTTACTCTAGGCCAAGCACTTAGTTCAAAGCACTTTGTATTGAACTCATTTAGAACCTCTAAGCAATCCTCAGGTCAGTACTCTTCTTTATGCATTTACAGATGAGACCCTTGTTCTTCCTATTGAAAACAACCTTGAATATGATCATTGAGCTCTCTCATCAAGGATGGGAGTATCCCAGCTTAAAAGGAAGAATAATAGCCAAGCCAGTAGTTCATGCTACAATCCCAGCACTTTTGGGAGGCTGAAGCTGGGTGCGCATCACATGAGGCCCAGAGTTTGAGACTAAGCTTGGCTAACACGGCGAAACCGAAGTCTCCACTAAAAATGCAAAGTTAGCTGGGCCTGGAGGCCACATGCCTGTTAATCCAGCTACTCAGCGAGGCTGAGGTAGGAGAATCTCTTGAATCTGGGAGGTGGAGGTTGCAGTGAGTTGAGATCACCCCTTGCACTCCGTCTGGGCGACAGAGAGAGAACGAGATTCCCCTTCAAAATAAATGAAGAAGGAAAAGAAGAAGGGGGAAAGAAGAAGAGGGCGAAGAAGAAAGAGGAAGGAGAGAAGAGAAGAAGAAGAAGAAGAAGAAGCAAGAAGAAGAAGAAGAAGAAAAGAAAAGGAGGAGGAGGAGAGGAGGAGCAGGAGGAGAGGAGGAGGAGGAGGAGAGGAAGGGGGAGGAGGAGGGGAGGAGGAGAGGGGAGGAGGGGAGGTGGGAGGAGGAAAAGAAGAAGAAGAAGGAGGAGGAGGAGGAGGAGGAGGAGAAGAAGAAGAAGAAGAAGAGGAAGAAGAAGAAGAAGAAGAAGAAGAAGGAGAAGAGGAGGAGGAAGAGGAAGAGGAAGAAGAAGGAGGAGGAGGAGAGGAGGAAAGAAGAAGAAGAGGAGGAAAGAAGGAAGAAGGAAGAAGGAAGAAGGAGGAAGAAGAAGAAGAAGAAGAAGAAGAAGAAGAAGAAGAAGAAGAAGAAGAAGAAGAAGAAGAAGAAGAAGAATTATTTAAAAACTACCCTCCTGAGGTTATTGAGATTATTGTGACTCTCACCTAAGACACTATATTCAAGTCACTAGAATAGTACCTTGCATGTAGTAAGTGTTCAACAGACTGAGCTATTATTAGACCATTAAAATCAAGAAGGCAATGCCACTTTTATCGTGGGTGAGGGTCGTATGTGTATTAAGGTGACTGCAGATGTGAAAGATTGTGAATTATCAGGGAAATGTTATAGCCAGAAATTGCCCCTGTGGGTCATGGCTGATGTTGCACTGGCTGGAGTGGGGCAAGGGTGATGGGGGTGGAGTTCTCATCTTCACAGGGTCTCCGCTCTTGCTTCAGAAGAAGGAGCTTGAGGTCAGCTCTCCACCTCTGTGGGGTAAGGTACCCCCTTTCCTTTCTAGGTGCCTCTATAAGCTGAGCCCCAACCTCCCTCAGTGAGGGAAGCTTTGCTCCTCCTGCACCTGCTGCAGGAAAAACTCCAGCTGCTTTGGGAGGAAGAGCTGGGATCCTTCCCTTCCCTGCCTGGGGAGGCAGTGTGAACATAAGAGCACCAACATTACACAGAGCAAGCAGGCTTGCCTCCCTCTTACCTCTGTCATATCTCCAAAGGGCAGAAGTTCCAGGTCCCGATTCAGGGAGCAGCAGTGGAGCACTTGGAGGTATCTGCGAAGGACAGGGAGCTGTAAGGCACAGGGGACCAGCCCTCCTGCCCATCACCCTTCCCAGTGTCAAAAGGAGTGGTCTTGATTTTCATGCTAAGAAATTTAGACTTGATCTTGTGTTTAATGGTATACCACCGAAGGCTTTTTTCGTTTCCTTCCCTCTTTCATTTCTTTTAAATTAATACACACTCTTAGTAAATATTTGACCAGAACAAAAAGATGCAATGAAAAGCAGTTCTCCTTCCCATCTTTGACCTTCATTTGCTTTTCTCAAAAGCAGCCACTATTGGCTGGATGTGGTGGCTCACACCTGTAATCCCAGCACATTGGGAGGCCCAGGAGGGTGGATCACCTGAAGTCAGGAGTTCGAGACCAGCTTGGCCAACATGACAAAACCCCATCTCTACTAAAAATACAAAAATTAGCTGGGCGTGGTGGTGCGTGCCTATAGTTCCAGCTACTCAAAAGGCAGAGGCAGGAGAATCGCTTGAACTGGGGAGGTGGAGGCTGCAGTAAGCCAAGATCATGTCATCGTACTCCAGCCTGGGAGACAAAGTGAGACTCCATCTCAAAAAAAAAAAAAAAAAAAAAAAAAAGCATCCACTATTACAGTGTCTTATGTATTTATTCAGAAGTAATCTATTTATATATAGATGTGTACTGCATGGTACTGCAGGTATAGGTTATTATTGTTTTAAAGGCACTGTAGTATTCCATTATACGGTTGCACCATAAATTATCTAACCAGAGCCCTAGTGATGGAGATTGGAATTGTTTCTACTCTTTTGCTCCTGTGAGCAGTGCAGTGTGAACATCCTTGTATATGGGTCTTTGCCTTCATGGGTGAAAATATCTACACATTAAATACCTAACAGTGGATTTGCTGAGTCAAAGGGTTGGTACATTTTCATTTTAACCAATATTTCAAAACTTCTGTATGAGTTCTATCAGTCTCACAGAAGACCATAAAGAAGAGCAATGACAAGACGAGAGCCGGGACTTAGGCTGATTGCCCGGGAGACAATCTTATGTGGGGTGGAACAGAGCAGGAGATTAGAGACAGGGACCCAAGGGCAGGGGCAGTGGGAACTGTTCAAACAAGAGATCACAGGCTGAACGAACTAGAAGCAGAGATGGAGAAGACAGAAATACAAGAGATATGTAGGAGACAGGCTTATTCACAATCGGTGACCAGTTAGACGTGGAAGCAATCAGAGGAGGAGACATCTGGCTTCCCGGGGTGCAAGGTTTGGGTGATGCCATTAAACTGAGTTGCACAATTCGGGAAAAGAAGCCAGGTGTATGGGGCTGAGCAGGCAGGGTCCTCATGAGTTGGCATTGGACATGATTGTGAGGTGTACACAGGACAACTAGACAGAGACAGCCAGTTCCTACACCTCCACATCTATGTTGTTACTGGAGGCCAATTGCAAAACCAAGCAAACAGTCACAGGTCAGAGTCCACCATAGTTGGAAGTGTAGCTGTAGCATTCAGAGCAGTTTTCCTGGACCCTTCACTGAACAGGCTTCACTCATGACATCCAATCTCATGTCTCGGGCAGGTTGAACCCAAGAGTTCTAGGGCAGGGAGACGCCACAGAGGGAAAGGAGGGATATGGACAAGACTTGGGAGATCCACGGGGCCATAGATTCAAACCGGTTTCCTGTATGTCACAGAACCTCATCGCTCCCATTTGTTTTCCTTTTCACTTAGAGGCCAAGATTGAACGAATACAAATGAAGTTCTAATGTAGCAATTTTGGAGGGGGGAGAATGTATTGACTATTTTGAGCCAATACAGCATAATAGTTAAGCATGAAGTTTCTGAAAGCAACTGGGTTCAAATCCTGGCTCTATCACATCCCACCACCTGGGTGACTTTGGGCAAATTATTTAACCTTTTGGGGCCTCAGCTGATTCATCTGGAAAACTGATAAGATGGTATTTCCTTCACAATGAGGGGTGAATATGATAATGAGTGTAAGTGGAGCACACATGAGTTAGCAGTCGTCAGGTTACCGTTCAAAGCTGGAGGTGCCCCCAGACCAGCCACATGCCCTGTGCTCTCCCCTTCCCCTCCAGGAGCTTACCGGGTCTTGTCATATGGATCTCCCATGAGGATGTTCTCCCTGATGCTCCCGCTGACAATCCAGGCCTGCTGGGGGACATAGGCCAGGCTTCCCTGCACTCCCACCGAGCCCTCAAGCAAGTTCATCTGCGGCAGAATGAGTCCAGCCTTAGGACCAAGTGGGCAAAGGGACAGAGCCTGCCTGGCTCAGCAGGCACAGTGCCCAGGGCCCCATTGCCCTCCAGGACCTTGGGGGCTCTCCTAGGTAAAAGGGACTTTTAATGTGGCCCTGCCAGGCCCACCAGCGAGTTGCAGGGACCAGCCATGAGAACATGTGGAAGCAGCTGGAGATAAGCCCAGCCAGGTCCCGCTTGGACTGAATCCAAGGTCTGCACTAAAGACACCCCAAACATTTTTTCCTCTTATTTGTCCCAGCCCCATTCCCTGGCAGCCAGTGCCTCCATGGTCTTCACCATGCACACCAAAATTTCCAGGCTATCTCTGAGCATGCCTGGGTATTATGGAATAATTATTGTTAGGTAGGATAATGTTATCATGGTTAGGTAGAAAAACGTTCTACTTTTGGACACCATGATGAAGTATTTAGAAGGGAAAGTGTTATAACCTGTGTAATTTAAAGCATTCTACAAAATATATGTCTGTATAGTAAGGTAAATATGCAAAAACTATCAACTGCTGCATCTAGATGGTGGGTATATGGATTCCTGCTGTAGTGTTCTTCCTGCTTTTCTGCAGAAGTTCAAAACAACACATTAAAAACAAATAGAGATAGACACTCATCCCCAGCACCCTGACATGGGACCTCATCATTCTTAATCCTTTCTCTTTTATACCCTGACATGTTTACTTCTAGTTTGGAGCCAGACTTTAACAAATAATAACTTTAAAATGGCATCTCTGTGTCTTTCTTTATTAGAAGGAAAGTGACAGGCTCATTTGCATAGGAAACTGACAAACCACTGGGCGAGTAGGGAGGTGGCCTTGCCTGGAGGCTGCTGGGCAAAGCTCCTGTGATGTAGAACAGAGCTCTGACCTCAGGTGGACCTGGGACTCAGCCCTGGCTCACCCCTTACCTGCTGCATGACCTTGGATGAGTCACCTCTCAGAATCTCACGTACTCATCTGTAAATGGGTCATCATGGGTGTGCCTTTGTCATGGGAGGTTACCAGCGTTAAAGGGGAAAATGGAAAGCTCTTTACACAGGACTTGGCATGTAAGTACTGAAGCTAGTTTTACTGTTTTTTTTAATGGAGTCTTTCTTCCTTGCAGTTGCGAAGAAACTGGGGAAAGGCCATCCCACATGCAGCACGTGGCTGATGCGTTGAGAGAGAGCTGGCTTTGGTAACATAACCATATTCCAAGGAAGGGATGAGTTTGGCAATGTTCATTTGGGAGAAGGAGCTGAGGGAAAAGCCGAAGAAAGGAAGGAAAACTTCTCCCAGTGATGGGGGAACAAGGGACAATGGGCAGAAGAAGAAGGGGGAAGAGATGGCAGCCCAGGAGGGGGTGAGGTTGGGGCTCTGTGGGGAAGGGCTGGTGTAAGACTCCTGCGGGAAGGTGACCAAAAATGCGTAGCAGGTGTCATGGGTGCTTTTAGTGTTCGTTCTAAGGTGTGCAGTGTGACCCCAAAGGATCTGGGGAATGGGTTTGGGGTTTTTTCAAACTGGAGAAATGGCCGGGCATGGTGGCTCACATCTATAATCCCAGCATTTTGGAAGGCCGAGGCGGGTGGATCACTTGAGGCCAGGAGTTCGAGACCAGCCCGGTCAACGTGGTGAAACCCGTCTCTACCAAAAAATACAAAAATTAGCTCGGTTTGCTGGCGCATGCCTGTAGTCCCAGCTACTCAGGAGGCTGAGGCATGAGAAACTCTTGAACCCTGGAGGCAGAGGTCGCAGTGAGTCGAGATCACGCCATTGCATTCCCGACTGGATGACAAAGCAAGACTCTGTGTGAAAAAAATGAAGAAAGAAAGAAAGATAGAAAGAAAGGGAAGGGAAAGGAAGGGAATGGAAAAAGGAAAGAAAAGAAAGAAAAAAGAAACTGGAGAAAGGGTGTGTGAGCCACATGTCCACATGGCAGCAGACCTCAAACTTGTCCACAGGGGATGGAATGAGAGGTTCAAATTTCAAGGGCAAGTGCACCTAGCAGGCATATGTACCCCACTGCCGGAGTACGAGTAAGACTGCCCCATCCCATCCAGCAGGCCTCCTCTCCCCAGCCTTCCTTCCTTCTTTCTCCCTGTTTCTCCCCCAACATTTCTCTTCCGATCCTGTCCTAAAAGGCACATACATCCCACTCTCAGTGTTATGAGTTTGACTTTATAAAATGATTTTTGTGCTCTTTTTTTAAAGGAACCATTGCAACAGGGTATTGCAGTGTGGAGGAGAGATTGGACTCAATTCCTTGTTAAATAATTTGTATGATCATATTAACTTTGAGTTAATATCCTGTATCCTCACAGAGCACAGGTGAGGACAGATCTCCAGGTGATGTAAGAGGCAGCCCGCACCAGGAGTGCTGCCACAAGGTGAAGAGAAAGGGCCACCTTGATCACGCACCTCCCACACAGTGCAAGCACAACCATTTTTGATTTATAAAAACCCCACTTGCTCAGACCCCTGTGAGGAAGAAAGCAGTGGGGGGCCCTGCCCGGGGCACTGGAGCTTGGGAGGGCCTGGACTGCCTGCGGACAGGCACGCATGTGGCCTCAGATCACTTACCTCCCCAAGGATGGCTGACAACAGGCTGCTCTTACCACTCCCCGTGTTGCCGCAGACCCCTAACATCATCCCCTGCAAGCCAAGGAGGACACACAAGTGTTGGGACAGCACAGCCCTGGCATACCCACCTGCCCAGGGCAGCTCAACTGTTTAGAACCCAAAACAACACACAGAAAACAAAACAACCACACAGAGCCCAAGACTCCTCAGACAAGCAAAGCTCAAGAGGAACTTTGTGCTCAGTCCCTGGAGGCAGGAGGGGTGACCCGAGAGGAAGCAGATCACAGGGAAAAGGCAGAGGGGAACTCAGGGATAGGTGGCAAGAACCCTGAATTCCAGATTGGTGTCTATTCTATGCAGCAATCCTTGGAAAGCCACTATTTGATGGATGAATGAATGTTTGAATAAATGCATGCATTTATTCAAACATTCATTCATCCATCAAATAGTGATCTGAGTTTCCTCTATGGACCCAGTAATGAAGAGAAGACCTCACATTGAGCTTAGAATGTAAGCTGAGGGATGGGAAGACAGACAGACTACATAAATAAATAAATAAATATCAGATAGAGATAAGTGATATGAGTAAAATGAAGTCGGATGTTATGACAGACAGAGGTTTTTGGGGGTTGAGGCAATTTTAGATGAGTCAGCCAGGGAAGGCTTCTACAGAGGAGGTGTCATTACTGCCCCAGAGCTGTCAGAACTCTAGTGGGGAAGAGGTCAGAGGTACAGGTACCGATTTGGAGGAACCGGGCTCTAAGGGCAGTGAAAAGTCACTGAAGGGTTTAAGGAGAGTGACTTGAATTGGTTTACATTTTAGAAAGATCCCTCTGTCATAGTACAATACAGCAGTCCCCAACCTTTTTGGCACCAGGGACCAGTTTCATGGAAGACAATTTTTCCACAAACTGAGGGTTGGTGGTGGATTGATTTCAGGATGAAACTGTTTCATCTCAGATCATCAGGCAAGATTCTCATAAGGAGTGTGCAATCTGGATTCCTCGCATGCATATTTCACAATAAGGTTCGTGCTGCTATGAGAATCTAATGCTGCCGCTGATCTGACACAAGGTGGAGCTCAGGCGGTGATGCTCACTGGCCTGACGCTCACCTCCTGCTGTGCGGCCTGGTTTCTAACAGGCTGTGGACCAGTGCAGGTCTACCGCCCAGGTGTCGGGGACCCCTGGTATAATGGATTTTGGAGGCTCAGAGAGACAGAGTGTGGGAGTGGGGTGAGAGATACAAACTACCTATTGGGTACAATGCACACTATCGGGTCACAGGTGCACTAAAATCTCAACTTCACCACTATACAACTCCTCCGTCTAACCAAAACCCACTTGTACCCCAAAAGCTATTGAAATAAAAAATACACATTAATTATTTAAAAAAGGAAAATCCCTCTATCTGCTGCATGGTGAAAGACTCATAAGAAGGCAAAAGTGGGAGCAGAGAGGTGGATAAGGAGGTTCTGGGAGCGGCATGACAGTGGCAGGGATAGGGCAGTGGAGGGGCTATGGTGAGGGCGGCAGGTTCAGGGCAGATGTGGAAGTCAAGCTGACGGGCCTTGCTGGTGGATTGGATTTGAGGGAGGGAAGGAAAGGAATCAAGTGTGACTTCCAGGTCCTTGACCACTGGAAGGACGATGGTGCCATCTCCCAGGAGAAGGACGATTTAGGGAACTCATTAAAAAGGGTGAATATCAAAACCTTATTTCATTTTAAATGCTTGATGGACATTTAAGAGAGATATTATATATGCAGTCGAGTCTGGAGTCCAGAAGAGACTTTAAGGTTAGAGATAATAGCACAGAGATAGAATTTAAAACCACAGGGCTAGAGATGATCACCAAGGAAAGAAGTATAAATATATAAGAGATAGTAGATATTAGATATTAACACCTATTACTATTGGGTATTATCTAGCTTTTAGACATTTATCACTATATATGAATCAATATCTATATCTATTCTATGTCAATTATTATTAGATATCAATATCTACATTAATAGATAACAGAGAAGAAAAGAGGAGGGGCGAAGAGGAGACAGCAGGAAGCTAATCTTTGTAAACATCAGGCAGAGAAAGAGCCAGATAAGGTGAGTTCACAGAATAACAGAATTCAAACACAGGATGGTGCTTGGCATATATGAGGAATGTAATAAATGTTAGCTGGGTCTCCTTTCCCTTCTCCTTTCTGGTCCTTGGTCCTTCCAAGGACCAGCACACAGTACTCTCATATTATTTTGGGTCTTACCTAAGCCAAAAAAATTTTAAATGATAGATTAATTCACACTAAAAAATGAAAGATATTCTGTATTTGCCCTCCATGAAAAATTTGAATTTTAAAGGGAGAGATCGTGGAAAGGGCAGTTTTTAACCAAGGAAATGGTGGGGCACCTGGCCAAGCTCCCAGTCTCAGGTCCTGAGAGCCTGGCAGGCAGCCTGCCTGCATGGCCTGAACAAGGCTACCTTGGACACCACCAGGTTAATCTTGTGCAACTCTGGGCCCAGGCTCTTCCCTTCTTCCTCTGGCTTGAGGGCATCTCTAGGCCTGGTCATCCCCTCAGAAGCGTGTCCATTCCTCTCCAGCTCCAATGCCCCATTGACAATCCCAGGACAGGTCTGTCGCCAAGACAAGGTGGCCTCCTCCAAAACCAGAGCTTTGCTGGGGTCTTGTAATGTCTGGACATAGAAAACAGGGCTCTCCTGGAGGAAAAACTTCTGAAAAGACAAAAGGAAATAGAGGGAGGAGGAACGCAGTTCTTTAGTTCAGCAGGAATGTGTTCCCAGTTTTACAAGCCTGCCAGTTGGTATGGTTTTCTGAATTTTGAATAAGCAGTAAAAGTTTGCAAAAGTACCACCAGTTAGGAAAGGCCAGTTTCTGCGGGTGAAAATTCTAGGTCAGTGTTTTCCAAATTTCAGAGCACAGGGCTGCTCTTCCATATTTGCAAACACTGCGCTATCAATGGCAACTCTGCTCAGGAGGTTGACTAAGGACTAACCTACATTAGCCTCATCCCAAGTGATGACAGCCATTGACTCATAAGACTGATGTTTTCTTTTTTTTTTTTTTTTTTTTTTTTTTTTTTGAGACGGAGTCTCACTCTGTCGCCGGGGCTGGAGTGCAGTGGCCGGATCTCAACTCACTGCAAGCTCCGCCTCCCGGGTTCCCGCCATTCTCCTGCCTCAGCCTCCCGAGTAGCTGGGACTACAGGCGCCCGCCACCTCGCCCGGCTAGTTTTTTTGTATTTTTTTAGTAGAGACGGGGTTTCACAGTGTTAGCCAGGATGGTCTCGATCTCCTGCCCTCGTGATCCGCCCGTCTCGGCCTCCCAAAGTGCTGGGATTACAGGCTTGAGCCACCGCGCCCGGCAAGACTGATGTTTTTCTAATTAAATTCTATTAATATTGGGCTGGACATAATGGCTCACGTCTGTAATCCTAGCACTTTGGGAGGCCAAGTCGGGGGATTGCTTAAGCTCAGGAGTTTAAGACCAACCTGGGGAACATAGTGAGACCTCCACCTCTTAAAGAAAAAAAATTCTACTTGTAGCTATTGAAAATAAAAACTCTGTCTGTGTCCCACACTGGGGAAAGGTCATTTGGGGTCATACATTTCAAAAGGTGACCATCAGCGGGTCACTTCTCTTAGCATCTCCAGCTCCCTGTCTATAAAGCCCAAGGGTTGAACTACATAAATTCTAGCAATCAAAAGAATGGGAGGGGAGTATGATCCTATGGAAGTCAGGTTACATTCACATAGGCCTACCTGGAGATATGCTTAAGAGATCTAGAAGGATGCTTCCTGACATTTTGGACTCTCTTACCCATCCTTCTGAGCTCAGATTGCAGCTTCCTCATCTCTGACCCCTCCAGGCACAGGTGAAAACAGGCACAGAAGGGGAGAATGAATGGGCAAACCCAGTGTCCCATGGGAAGGAAGGCAGCGGCAGGAGCCTTCTCACAGCTGCTGAGAAGTCAGGGAAGCAAGCTGGGCTGGTGATAAGCAAAGCACTGTTTGTGCTACTCAGAGCAGCCAAGTTCATTCCAGCCTTAGGGCTTTCACACTTGCTGTTTCCTCTGCCTGGTTATCATCACTCAGTCACCTTGGCAGGGGCCTTCCCTAACCAGGCTCTTCCCAGGAGCCCCCAGCCCTCCCCAACATACTCCCTAGAACAGGCATGTCCAATCCCTTGGCTTCCCTGGGGCACATTGGAAGAAGAATTGTCTTGGGCCACACAGAAAATACACCAACACCAACGATAGCTAATAAACCAAAAAAAAAAAAAAGAAAAGAAAAAAAATCGCAAAAAGAAATTCCTAATGTTTTAAGAAAGTTTACAAATTTGTGTTGGGCCACATTCAGAGCCATCCTGGGCCACATGCAACCCATGAGCTGCAGGTTGGACATGCTTGCTCTAGGACATCACATTGTTTTATTGGCATCATGGCTCTTCATGTGATCTGATCGAATCCTCTTTGATCATTAATTTACTTGTTAATTGCCTGTTTCCAATACCAAATCTGAACTCCCTGACAGCAGGGACCCCTGTTCAATGCAGTATTCTCTGTGCCTGGCCTGTGTTAGGAGTTCAATAAATATTTTTTTGTTTTGCATTAATGAATGAATGAGTGAATGAGTGATAACAGGTCATGAACTGCATGTACATAAAAGTGGGGTGACTACAAAATGACTTCTAAAAATTAGTTTAGAGTTTTCAAACTTAGATGCCAACTATATAAATAAGTGAAGTGGACCATTTCTAAGATGATACATGATAATTAAAATGCAGCTCCAGGCCTGGAGGTACAATAGGGTATGGTAGATACTGCAGCAAACTGCAGCTAAATGCCTCCATCTAAACAGGGCAGCTATCGCCTCAACTCCAGCTGCTTGTGGCCATGGTAGATTATGGTAGAGGGTCACTAGATCTTCTAATCATTCAAGAAAATTCAAAAATCTGGGTTTTCACATAAAATGTCCAAGTGTTTCAATGCAAGCAACATCTGTGGTGTTTTTCTAAAACAAAACTATCTATCAGGGTAACTCTATGCAAACCTGGATAAAGTCTGCAGAGCATCTGTCTGAGACCTGGTTTGGACACACTATCCTAAGATCTCCTTGGAGACTGAGACCTGACCCAATTCATCTGTCTTCCCAGGCCCCACACCAGCCTTGGCACAGGAGGTTACTGAGTTAGCTAATCCCTCTCTCAACCTAGGCCTCTCGGGAGGAACATCACGGGGGCTGAAGGCAGAGGAGCGTCCAAGCAGGGGGCCTACAGCCAGTCCCCTGACCACCTACCTTGAACCTCATCACCGCAGACTTGGAATTCGTGAGGCCTTTGACTGCTAAGGGCACAAACAACACTGACAGCCGAAGGAGAGTCAAGGAGCCCAGCATGCTGAAGGCCTGGATAAGAAGGGGAGGAGGCGGTAAGGGTCGTGGCCCTTCCTGCTTCCACCATTCCCTGGCACCCGCATCCCTGAGCCACATCCTCAGCATCCAACAAGCAGTTGGTTCATCCAACAGAGGCTAAGTTAGTGTTTGGGGGAGACTGGAAAAAGCTGGGGAAAGAGCACTCGTCTTGGAGTCTTAGAGTTAAAGGTCTAGTCCCTGTTGCAGCTTAGCCACTGACATCTCTAGCTTTGGGCAGATTGTCCCTACCACATCCCAGTTTCCCCACTGGCATAGTGAGAAAAATCATGAAGTACATACAGGAACAAAGTTGGGAAACACCAAAAAAATTCCTGTGAATGAGCACTGCTTCCTTTCAATGGAGCTTGGTGCCATTCTTGCTGTCAAGGTCCTATTTCTTCTCCTTTGCCTTAGATGTTTGTTTTCTTTTTAACATTCAACATCTCCTTACCCTTCATGCCTAACCCATGCTGCACTGTGACTATAGCAAAACACCTTAGGCTCTCAGGACCCCAGAAGGTGCCCTCCTGGAGGTGCTGAAAGAACCTTCCAATCCATGCCCATCTCTCCTCCTTTCTTCTCCTGGATCCATCCAAAAATGAACTCCAATGGAGCAGGAATGCCTTGGTCTAGACCTGTCTTGTGTCATCTTAGTGTCAGCCTCAAGTGCCTCTGAAAGTATTCCTTCTATAGTACCCCCAACACCCTCAGATTTCTCAGGGTTCTTTCCTTGGTGCATGCCTGAGCCAAGCAGAGGGGCCAGCCATCTGGGGCACACACAACCCCTTGACTGCAGACTCTCAAATGTTTCCCTTCTTGCTCTGGGTGCTGCCTCCTGGCTTCCCCAGTTGGATTACCACCCCTCCAAGAGCAGCACCCTGTCTTATTCTGCTCAAGAGCTGGGATTCCTAACCCTGTAAGGCAGCTGCCACTTCTCAGGGCCAGGTTCTGACCATGAAGGGAAAGACCAAAGAAGCTATACCTTTGTATTTGAAGTGCACTTCCAGGGCCCTTATTTAGGGATTAGAGGAACTCCTCAACCTCAAGGTGTAATTCAAATTGTCAGAATTTTAACTACAGGTACCACCTCCCCCCCACCCCTGAAGGGTCTGCTGTCCAGTCCGCCCACAGGGCTGTCCAAGATGTCACTTTTTAAGATGGGTTGAGATGGAAGACAGTGCTGTACTTTTGTCTGGAAAATAAAAATGAACATATAGTGTTCATTTACAAAGCCTTCAGACCATTGAGGGGTATGGCTAAAAAAGGACACATGAGAAAACTCCTGATCATGATGGGGAGAAAACAAAGCCCCCCAAACCCTTACCGTTGATGCTGTGAGTTTCAACTTCAAGGATGTGTGGACGAGAATCCAGACTGCTGTGGCCACTGTGGGGATGACGAACAAGGCTACAGTGGTCAGGCTCTGGACAAGCCCGCACTTCTCCAATAGTTTCCTTTCCTTCCTTCTTAGGTCTGGGAAATAAAAAAGAAATACACCAAAGATAACCATAAGAACAGTCTCCAAAGAGCACAGCACCATCCCCAAAGCATCAAAAAAAAAAAAAAAATCCCCAAGAGGTGAGAGGGACTTGGCTCACCATGCCATCACCAGGTTTGGAGCAGAAAGCCAGACTTTCCATACCTTCAATGATTTTTGTAAATGGTTTCTCCCATGTGTACATTTTAATCAGCTTAATGCAAGTGAGAACTTCACTGGTCACACGAATGCGCTGGTCGCTGACCTCAGATGTGTCATGCTGAGCCTTCACAGCCATTCTTGTCACGAATACCTGGAGTCAGGATACAGCAAGTTTGGAGTTGATCTGCAAGGGCTTCCTTTGACAAAGGCAGGAGGGTTCAGTCTGGCATAAGTAGGGCAACTGGGTGTATTTCCAAAGAGAGGTTTTCCAATCGAAGCTCTCCAGGCCACCATGCCTTAGGGCATCCCAGGGGCCTTTCTTTCCTGAGTCCCAAGCCAGGCTGTGGCTACTTAGACAGAAACTAAACTGAAATGGTTCCTCTGTCTTCTGGAACCATAAATCCTCTAATAATTAAAATCACCTTTCAATCAGAGTGACTGCACTCAGGAAAACACTAAATTTCAATAATTCAGAGCACACATAATCCAAGAGTCATTTCTGTTTCCTCAACTTTATTTCACCTGAATCTTTGGCAACAAAGTGCTTCCCTTTCCCCATTATACTGTGCTCAGACAAATGTTAAATGCTGGCTGTGTTATTACATCAGCACATTCTGGGTAGAAGAGATGGAACAAAAATCTTGCACAGAGATTATCTACAAAGGAAAGTTGTCGAAGCAGATAATCTCCCATAGAAAGCTATGAGGTAGACTTTGCACATCACATTCAGCTCTTATTTACTTATTAACCAAATGTTGTGACCAGAGAATAGTTTGAGGTAAGGAGTGGAGCTGAATCTTATCCACAACGGATTGAAAGGTCAACAAGAATCAACGTTCTCACTCAGAGCTATCCCAGATTCCAGAGCCCTGGGACTTCTGGGGCCCAGCATCAAATGGGTGACAAAGAGAGACATTACCTCCAGTGGGAAAACCAGGAGAAAGCATAAAATGGCAACAAATGCAGTGTATCCAATAATGAAGTAGGAAGAAATGCTGCAGATGACCAGTGATGCGCAGCTGACCAGTAATAGGGGTCCATAACACACCCCATCAAACAGGTAGTTTACGTCACCAGTGAAGAAGCCGATGGCCTGTAAGACAGCAAGTCCACGGGCACAGGTGTCACCTCCCTGGGTACCCAGAAGTGGTGGCAGGTGGCCTTCCCATGCCCTCTCCTAGCAGGAAGGCTTGAAAGGCAGGGTGGAAGAGTAGAGACAGACATCCCAGGTTCACATCTTTCTCCTCTCTGTTTGTGTGACCCTCAGCAAGTTACTTTACCACTCTGAGCCTCAGCTTCTCCATCTGTAAAGCTGGAATAATTATACATACTTTATATGGGTTTTGTGAGATTTCAATGACATAGAAAGTGTCTGCACACATAGAATGTGATCAATAAAAGGGGTATTTTACTACAATTAATACTACCACTATTACTACTGCTACTGAAACCATGCCCCAAAGAGTTAAAGAAACCAGTGACTAACAGATATTCTTGAGTTTTTAGGACAGCAGTTACAGAAAGAAACAACTTGCTGAAAGTCCCTCTGCTTGTAAGATAACAGATCTGACTAAAATCGGTAGAACCAGTACGGCTAACTAGAGTCTGTGCAGAACCAGCTTGCTAACGTCACAGCCTAAAAATTTCCACCACATGTTTCATACTAATTCCCCGTGAATTTGCAAATGGGACCCAGGAAGAGACATGAAGAGATCACTGCATATATACAAGGGCTTTTCAGACCTCCCCTCTCATTCTACCAGTCACCTACTAATCTCAGAATCCACCCCTTAAATCTTTCCTAATAAAATCACTGTCTTAAAGCAAGCACAAGGAGACAGATCTGGGCTGGACTCCTGTCTCCTTGTCAGCCAACTTGCAATAAAAAGCTTTTCTTTTCTCAAAAACCCAGTGTCAAAGTATTGGCTTCTAGACATTAGGCAGTGAGCCCCTTTTGCTTAGTAACACCACTAATATCTATATTCCAGAGAATTGCTTCCATTCTTCACTTGATTCTATTCATTCTACTAATAATAATAATATTAATTAAATTTTCTGCTTTTTTTTCTTTTTTGTTATAGATTCTTCTGCCTACTTCCTTCCTCCCACACGTACTGCCTGGCTCAATGCTATATAAAAAGTAACATTTGGCCGGGCACAGGGAGGCCAAGGTGGGTGGATCGCTTGGGCCCAGGAGTTTGACACCGGCCTGAGCAACATGGTGAAACCCTGTCTCTACAAAAAGTAGGAAAATTAGCTGGGCATGGTGGCACATGCCTGTAGTCCCAGCTTCTCAGGAGGCTGAGGCAGGAGGATCACTTGAGCCCGGGAGATCAAGGCTGCAATGAGCTGTAATCATGCCACTGCACTCCAGCCTGAGCAAGAGAATGAGACCCAGTCTCAAAACAAAAACAAAAACACAAAAACTTACATTCCAAATCAGGAAATCTGTAAAGAACAATTCACTAATGTTTTCTAGAATTACCAGTCTCAATCCCTTACAAAGTGATTTGCTTTTAACTTTCACCTAAACTCCTTCTAGTTCCCAGGACGTGCCCTAGTGGGAGCCTTTAAAACTTTTAAAAGTACTTTAGGGAGCATAAATTGGTATAGCCACTCTGAAGGGCAATTTTAAAGTATCTTTTAAAATTAAAAATTGCACAAAACTCTATGATCTGGCAATTTCATTTTTCTGTTGAGAAACATTCACACATGTTAGATGAAGCACATACAAGGATGTTCATTACAGCACTGCTTACACCAGCCAAATGCCGGAAACATCCTACAAGTTGGTGGAAAAGGATTTAAAAAGTCCACCCCAGGCTGTGCTAAGTGGCTCACATCTATGATCCCAACACTCTGGGAGGCTGAGGCAGGAAGATTGTTTGAGGCCAGGAGTTCAAGATCAGCCTGGCAGCATAGCAAGACCCCGTCTTTAAACAAAATTAAAAATTAGCCAAGCATGGTGATGTGTGTCTGTAGTCCTAGCTACTCAGGAGGCTGAGAGAGGATGATTGCTGGAGCCCAGGAGGTCAAGACTGCAGTGAGCTATGATGGCACCACTGCACTCCAGCCTGGGTGATAGAGTGAGAACCTGTCTCAGACAACAAAGTCACCCCAGAAGTAGTAGGTAATCTTGGGTCCTAGAGCTAAATTGTCAGAGCTCATGCCCCAGTCTTGTCATTTACTAGCTGTGCAACCATAGACAAGTTACTCCACGTCTCTGTGCCTCTATAACCTCATCAGTGAAATGGAAATAATAATACAAGCTACTTTCTCATATTGATTTGAGAACAGTGCTAGATAATGCATATATAACACTTTATTCAGGCACATCGAAAGTACTGTAATTATGATTCAGCATCACTGAAAAAAATAATGATATGGTTTCGCTGGGTTCCCACCCAAATCTCATCTTGAATTGTAGCTCCCACAATTACCATATGTTGTGGGAGGGACCCAGTGGGAGGTAAGTCATGGGGGCAGGTCTTTCCCATACTATTCTCATGACATTGATTAAGTCTCACAAGATCTGATGGTTTTATAGGGGGGAGTTTCCCTTACACAAACTCTCTCATTCTCCCTTGTCTGCTGCCATGTAAGATGTGCCTTTCACCTTCTGCCACGATTGTGAGGCCTCCCCAGCCACGTGGAACTGTGAGTTCACTAAGCCTCTTTTCCTTTATAAATTACTCAGTCTTGGCCAGGCACGGTGGCTCACGGCTGTAATCCCAGCACTTTGGGAGGCCAAGACAGGTGGATCACGAGGGCAGGAGATAGAGACCATCCTGGCTAATATGGTGAAACCCCGTCTCTACTAAAAATACAAAAAATTAGCCAGGCGTGGCAGGTGCCTGTAGTCCCAGCTACTTGGGAGGCTGAGGCAGGAGAATGGCGTGAACCCAGGAGGCGGAGCTCCAGCCTGGGCGAGGCCGATAGACGAGCACTCCCATCTCCCAAAAAAACAAAAAAAAAAAAACCAAAAAAATCGCGCCCCAAAAGCCTACTGTTTCTACATTTTCTTTCTTTTTTTGTTTCTGAGACAGAGTCTCACTCTGCGCCCAGGCTGGAGTGCAGGTGGGCCCGGCCATCTCAGCTCACTGCAACCGCCTCGTGGGTTCACGCCATTCTCCTGCCTCAGCCTCCCGAGTACCTGGGACTATAGGCGCCCGCCACCTCGCCCAGCTAGTTTGTGTGTGTGTGTGTGTGTGTGTGTGTGTGTATTTTTAGTAGAGACGGGGTTTCACCGTGTTAGCCAGGATGGTCTTGATCTCCTGACCTCGTGATCCGCCCGTCTCGGCCTCCCAAAGTGCTGGGATTACAGGCTTGAGCCACCGCGCCCGGCCAATGTTCTACATTTTCTGTTGGCAAAACCAACAGGAGGACACTATGTAAAACATAGTACCATTTACATAAAAATACACAAACACAAAATCCAATGCTTTTTATGGGTAACTTGCATGTGTACCTAAATGGACTGTTTTTTTTTGTTTTGTTTTGTTTTGAGATTGGGTCTCACTATGTTGTCCAGGCTGGAGTGCAGTGGTACAATCTCATCTCACTGCAACCTATGCCTTCTGGGCTCAAGCCATCTTCCTTCCTCAGTCTCTCAAGTAGCTGGGACCATAGGCACATGCCACCACGCCCAGCTAACATTTTGCATTTTTGGTAGAGATAGGGTTTCGCTCTGTTGCCGAAGCTGGTCATGAACTACTGAACTCAAGCGATTCATCCAACTTGGCCTCCCAAAGTACTGAGATTACAGGTGTGAGCCACTGCGTCCAGTCAAATGTGCTTTAAAAGGTCTGAAGGACAAAAACCAAGTTGCTAATGGTGCTAACCTCTGGGCACAGCGGAAGAAACTAGGCCTAAGGTAACTTCTATACTATTTTATTTTGTTTCCAAAGAGAATGTATTCAGATCTTTTAAAAAATTAATTTTAGTGCAAGAGGAGAGGACAAAGAAATGTTTTAAGTAAAAAAAATTTTTTTTAATTAATTTAAAAATAAAACATAGGCTGGGAGCTGTGGCTCATGCCTGTAATCCCAGCACTTTGGGAGGCCAAAGTAGGCAGGTCACCTGAGCTCAGGAGTTTGAGACCAGCCTGGCCAACATGGTGAAATCCCACCTCTACTAAAAATACAAAAATTAGCCAGGCATGGTGGCATACACCTGTAGTCCCAGCTACTCGGGAGGCTGAGGCAGGAAACCCAGAAGGCAGAGGTTGCAGTGAGCCAAGATTGCACTATTGCATTCCAGCCTGGGCAACAATAGGGAAACTCCAGCTCAAAAATAAACAAATTAATTTAATTAAATTAAAATGTATAAGCAATTGCCTAGAAATCCTTATTTCAGAAATTACTTCCATCTCCACTCTCAAATAGACCACTTTGTTTTACGCTTCTATGAAGATGTTTGAGGAAACTGGATTTTGCATACAGCAGGCGCTCAGAATACCCAGAAAGGAACCAAGCTAGGCCTTAGCACAGGGTTCCTTAGTGAGGCAGGTGATGGCAAGGGTTGAAGACCTGGACTCTGCAGCCAGGCACCCTGTGCAAATTCAGGCCCCAGCACTTAGCAATCACGTGACCTTGTACAAGTTACCTACCCTCTCCTTGGCTCAGTTTCCTCCTTTGTGACAATGGGGACAATAACAGAACCTGCCACACAAGAGGAATGTTAGAGAACTGATCAAGCCAATGTAAGTAATGACTTGGAGCAATGTATGGCTAAGAGTGAGTTAGGGGTTGTTACAATGACTTTCCTGAGATAAACAGGGAGATCTTTTAGCTGTCGGTCAAGTGCAGGAGGACAGTGGAGCTCGAGGCCTAATGGAAACTAATACTAATTGTACAGCTTACACGTGTCAACCACTACCCCCTGTCTACATGCTTTATATGTACAAACTCACTGAATCCTATGAGCCAACAATCCTATGAGGTTGGTTCTATTATTATTCCACAGCTTCAGAGAGGCCGAATAAGTTACCTAAGGCCACAGAACCAACAAAGTGGTGAACAATAACAACCATGATGATTCCAATAAATACGTAATATTTGTTAGTGCTTGCATGTATGGAGCCCCTCTACTTGATGGCAATGAATAATTCAGCAGATGTTTTTGGAACATCTGTTCTGTGTAATTCAGCTGTTGAGCCTTCTGAGAGACAGAGTGGTGAATCTGAAATGGTTTGTGCCTTTGAAGGGGGCTCATATTAGTAGGGCAGCCAGATTTGTGCAAAAAGAACTGCAAATGCTTAGCAGGGAATGCCAGTAGAGGGCTGGGTTTGGAGATCCTGTCATAGAGGAGAGGAAAACTAAACTGGGTCTTGAAGGATGAATGGGATTTTTAAAGGGCTGGGAGTGGGAGTGACATGAGCAAAGTCACCAGGAGGTGGTCGTGTCCAGTGTATTTGAGCACTGAAGGTTAGCCCAGCCTAGATGACAGGAGGAAGTCAAGCTAGGGCTAGAGGAGAGGACACGGGGAGAGATGAGGCTGGAAAGGGGCTAATGCCAGATCACAAAGGGGTTTGGCTTAAAGGAAAGGAGCCAAAGAAGTGTTGCCTTTTCCAAAAATTAAGGTATCTGTTTCAATATCAAAGTAATCCACAACCCTCGATGCAATTGGTAAACCACAGAAAAATAGAGATATCAAAATGAAATAGATGAAATCCCAGTATCCCCCATAACTATAGGTCATAAGTTGGAGTATCTTCCTCCATTTCTGTCAATGCTTGTGTGTGTTATGCTGTAAAAAAAAAAAAAAAAAAAAAAAAAAAGCAAGAGTAAGAATGGACAGTAACAATTACCAGGCAGGTGAAAGGACTCCTTTTTTGCAGATAAGGAAATTAAAACTCTGAGATGTTACCAAAAATTGCTTTTCCCAAAAGATTTCCCTAAGCCATCAAGTCTTCCCATACCCTCACCCTCAGGTTGGCTTAGGGGATGCTCTTTCCAACATGCTTCTACTTGGGATTTGTGTCTTTTTGTTAAGGGGCCTATTCCCAGGGTCTAGAACATAATCTGGCTCAGAAGGGGCCTCAGTAACTATTTGGGGGTTGTGTGTGTGTGTGTGTGTGTGTCTGTGTGTGTGTGTTTGAGACAGGGTCTCGCTCTGTCACCTAGGCTGGAGTACAGTGGTGTGATCATAGCTCACTGCAGCCTTGAACTCTTGGGCTCAAGCGATCCTCTTGCATTAGCCTCTCAAGTAGATGGGACTATAGGCACACACCACCATGCCTGGCTACATTTTGTCTTTTTTTTTTTTTTTTTTTTTGAGACAGGCTATTACTCTGTTGCCCAGGCTGGAGTGCAGTGGTGTGATCATGGCTCACTGAAGCCTCAACCTCCCTGGGCTCAGATGATCCTCCCACCTCAGCCTCCTAAGTAGCTGGGACTACCATGCCCAGCTAATTTTTTTATTTTTTTGCAGGGTTGGAAGTAGAGATAGGGTCTTGCCATTTTGCTCAGGCTAGTCTCAAACTCCTAGATTCAAGTAATCTTCCTGCCTTGGCCTTCCACAACTGGGATTACAAGACATGAGCCACCACAGATGGCTGATTTTTGTTTTTGTTTTGTTTTGTTTTTTGGTAGAGACAGAGACTTTCCATGTTGCCCAGGCTAGTCCTGAACTCCTGACTTAAACAATCCTCCTGCCTTGGCCTCCCAAAGCTCCTACTTGTTGAATGAATGGATAAATCCTCTCTAGTCTCTGAATGTAAGTGGCATTTCCTGCATTATTGTTGACCTGCTTTCATGACATAGAGGCAATTGTTGATGGTTATCCACACTCAACCTAGGAATTCTTTTCTTTCTCTTTCTCCTTCCTCTCCTAACCCCCTTTTCTCCCTCTCTTGGCCTCCAGGGCAGTGATGTCTGGAGGAAGGGTAGGGAAGCATGGCCCGGAATAGGCAGTCCCAGCCGCTTACCTCTCCTGAGGTGATGTGTATTAGAGATTTAAATTGGATGAGCTTCTCAAAGGCAAAGGAGGAAACAGCTGCTCGGAACCTGATGGCTGTGCGCTGGTTGATGATCCAACTGCAGGAGAGACTCACAGACTTCAAACATTCGGAGAGAAAAAGGGCAAAGCAGAGTCCCACTCCATGGGCAACATTCCCCGACTGCTCTTCTGAATATTCCAGGATTTTTGGTATAATCAATGTCTACAAGGAAATGGGAGTTTGGATCATTCAGACTGCCCCGCCAAACACGTTTGATGTTTTGTTGCTGGAAGAAGGGTTGGGAGGTCTGATTCATGCTGGGGATTTGTTGAAGGATCAAAACTGACTAAGTACAATCCTGCCCTCAAGAAGCTTAAGGTCCAGTTGGAGGAGACTTAGGAGTTCGACTGACCCAGTTCTGAAACCTTAGGTGGTTGTCCTCATCCTGACAGGAGACAGGGAGCACACACAAAACAGTGATTTAGGAGTTAACAAAGTGGCTTTACAAAGGTGTGGGCAGAATATAGGAAATCCAACAAGGCCTGGTGGAGCACCATGCTGCTGGTGACAGCAGGGAACAGTGGCCTCCTTTGACCTAAGGGGCAAGAGCAGGAAGAGGTTCCAGGGCCCAAAAGGGGTGAGGCGCGCAGAGAGGGTCTGGACAGGAGCTCTGATCACCAGCCTCCAAGGACAAGGAGGGAGGCCGCCCAGGGAATACGTATCCTGACCTCGTCTTCTCCCTCCTTCCAGTCTCCTTTTGGAATCTCCCACTGGTCAACCGTAACCAGAAGCCAGAGTGCAGTGGGGGCTGATTAATGTGATCCACACTAGGCGCACAGGGCAGGATGGAAAATGACGGAGAGTGGATCTAGAAGACCCGGCACCTGTCGCCGGACTCAGTTATCTCCATTCTGTCATCAACTACTGTTTCTTCCTGACCTACATTCACCTCCCCTGAGCTGGTACCAGTGCCTCAGTTTTCTTCCGGGAAGACTCCCACCTCCCCCGTTGGTGCAGTCTAGGCTGGACTGTAAATCAAAGTGCCCCACTTCTTCTGGCCAACCAGTGATCATGTGACCCCAGTTGGCCAATCAGACTCTTTCTCTCATATGAGACTCGGGCTGAGGAACTGGAGAATGATGGGAGATAAAGCCCATTCATCCCAATCATGGTACCTGGAGAAGACCATTATTTCCTACTACCTACATTCCCAGAGTTGCTTAGCCATTTCTCAGAGGAGCTAACATGTTCTGAGCCAGGCCATATTCTAAGTGCTTCATATACTTATTTAATGTTACCCTATGAGGCAGTTCTCCATTTTACATGCAAGGGTTTCCATAAGGTCTACACCTGAGGGTGCATCGGATTCCACGGGATTCCATGAGGAAACCAAGGCACAGAGAGCATGACTATACTGCCTGAAGTCACCCATCAGCTAAGTGGCAGGGACATGGTTTGAACCCAAGCAGTGGCTACAAGGCCACTCCTTGGTAGTTAGCTACTACTAACCACCATACTCTACTGTCCTCAAAAAGTCTTCACTTTCTAGACAGCAACTGAAAGATAAATGCATCTCTAACTCCTGGCATGGACTTGAACATGCCACCAGTTCCATTTCTAAACCTCTGGAGCCTAGAGTCCCCCAAACCTCACCAACTCTGCCACTTACTGGCCCGAGTACACTGGCAATGCAGAAGCAGACACCCAGAAGTGCATCGAAAATCATCCTTGTTCTCTGGAACCTCAGCATCACCAGAAACACTGAAGCTTTTTCAATCCCTCGCCTTGAGACTTCTTCTTCCCAAAGGTGGTGAAGCCTTCAAAAGAGGATAATGGAACTAGTGGAATCTCTTTGCATGTGACATCCAAACATCCTAGTTCTTGCTAGCCAGGAGTTTTGTTGCAGAAATTTTCAAACATAACAGAATAGAATAATGTAGTAATCTTCTGAGTACTCATCCCCCTTCTTCCAGAATTAAAATGTTTGACATTTTGTTTCATGTCTCCTCCCTTTGACTTTTGTTTCCTGGAGGATTTGAAGCAAATCTCAGTCATCATATCATTTTATCTGTAAATGCTTCAGTATGTATCTCTTTCAGATAAAGTCCTTTAAAAAACCATAGCAACAGGGCCAGGTGCAGTGGCTCATGCCTGTAATCTCAGCACTTTGGGAGGCCAAGGCGTGTGCATCACTTGAGGTCAGGAGTTCAAGACCAGATTGGTCAACATGGTGAAACCCCCATCTCAGCTAAAAATACAAAAATTAGTTGGGCATGGTGGCATGCGCCTGTAATCTCAGGTACTTGGGAGGCTGAGGCAGGAGAATTGCTTGAACCCAGGAGGCAGAAGTTGCAGTAAGCTGAGATCATGCCTCTGCACTCCAGCCTGGGTGACAGAGTGAGACTCCATCTCAAAAAATACAAAAAACAAACCAAAAAAAAAAAAAAAAATCATAGTAACAATAAAAATAACACTACAGTCAGGCGCCTATAGTCCCAGCTACTTGGGAGGCTGAGGCAGGAGAATGGCTTGAACCTGGGAGGCGAGTTGAACCAGTGAGCTGAGATGGCACCACTGCACTCCAGCCTGGGTGGTACAGTGAGACTCCATCTCAAAAAAATAAAATAAAATAACAACACAGTAACAATAATTACTTAATGGCATTTAATGCCCAGTCTATATTGAAATTTCTCTAATTATTTAAACATATCTTTATAAAGCTAGTTTCTCTGAATCAAGATCCAAACAAGGTCCACACATTGCATCTAAAAGAGAAATCTGATAGAACTCTTGAGCTGCATTTTAATCTGTAAGCATTTCCCCTTGTCTGCATTTCTACGCCATTTATTTGTTGAAGAAACTGATTTTTATTCGTTCTGTAGGATCTTACACACTCTGAACTGGACTGATTGCATCTCCATGTTGTTGTCTAACATAATCGTTGTTCCTCTATGCTTCCTAATAAACTGGTAATTAGACCTAAGGCTTAATGAAATCCAGAATTCAAGTCCTTTGGAAAAAAAATGTAAGAGGTGATGTAGTGTACTTCCTGTTGCCTCACATCAGAAACTACATGTCTGGTGTCCCACTTTTAGGAATGTTGAGGGGGTCAGTGGGTTAGGGTGTGTCAGCCTGCCTCCTTCATTTTCAAGATCTCCAACACTGATGACCACTGCCTAGCGCCACCTCCACTAGTGCTGTAAAAATGATGAGTTTTCTAATTCTTCCATTCCTTCTGTATTTCGTAGTTTGGGTATATAGTGAGACCTCATCTTTAAACAAAAAACAAAAATGGAGTGATTGCAAAGTGTTTGTGGACAGACATTGTGAGTAATGAAATTAAAAAGAGAATCAGTGAACTGGAAGAGAATGGAAGGGAGTCAGGAGATCTTGTACTCACAATGGTTAGAGAAGAACAAGCAAACTCACATTGACTTAGCTGGTTACCTATTAAGCATCAAGTGTTTTTCCAGGTACATTATTATTATTACTGTTGTTGTTATTTGAGATGGAGTTTTGCTCTGTCACCCAGGCTGGAGTGCAGTGGCGCAATCTTGGCTCACTGCAACCTCCACCTTCTGGGTTCAAGCAATTCTCTGCGTACTTTAAAAAATGAATTTATCACCTCTTTTGTTTCTTGCAACAATCCTATGAAGGACCATGAAATAAATTTATGATCTTTTTTTTTTTTTTTGAGACGGAGTCTCACTCTGTTGCCCAGGCTGGAGTGCAGTGGTGTGATCTCGGCTCATTGTAAGCTCCGCCTCCTGGGTTCACACTATTCTCTTGCCTCAGCCTCCTGAGTAGCTGGGACTACAGGTGCCCGCCACCACGCCCGGTTAATTTTTTTGTATTTTTAGTAGCGACGAGGTTTCACTGTGCTAGCCAGGATGGTCTCAATCTCCTGACCTCGTGATCTGCCCGCCTCAGCCTCCCAAAGTGCTGGGATTACAGGCGTGAGGCACTGAGGCTGGCCAATCCACTATTTTATACATAAAGACACAGGAGCCAGAAAGGGAAACTTGTCTGATATCATAGTCAGTAAGAGGTGAGATTCTGACCAATATCTGGCATTATCCAAAAAGTATTTCCCGGAACCATTTCTTTTTTTCTTACCAAATAAGTCTGAGAAGGAATGGGTCAAAGTTTACCCAGTTTCTGTACTCCATGTGAAAACATGTGCCTTCAATATGTTAAGTTGCTTTGTAAATCTCCAACATCTGGCTATAATACAACATTTCACAAACTCCTCTGACTACTGAATGCTTTTTATGGGGAGGCTCTTATGAGACTATAATTTCCAGAACACATTTGGGAACTCATTTTCCACCTGGTATCTCTCATGAAACTGCTAGAGATAGGAACATGAATACGGGACCTTTAAAATCACATATTCATATTCTCCCGCTTTTTGTCCTCATATTACCGTGTGTGACGGCTGGTACAAGAAATTTAATCACACAACTAGTTAGCGGTGGCTTGAGCATTGGGAAACTGGGCCACTTACCCAAAGTAATACTCACTGTCACTGTTGAATACCTGATCCAGAAGAGAAAATCAAAAGGAACTAGAAGTGGTCATTTCTAAGTTTCTGGGGACAGGTGTGGTGGCTCACGCCTGTAATCTTTGGGAGACCAAGGCAGGTGGATCACCTGAGGTCAGGAGTTCAAGACCAGCATGGCCAACATGGTGAAACCCCATCTCTACTAAAAATACAAAAATTAGCCAGATGTGGTGACAAGTGCCTGTAATTCCAGCTACCTGGGAGGCTGAGGCAGGAGAATCACTTGAACCCAGGAGGTGCAGGTTGCAGTGAGCCGAGATTGCATCACTGCACTCCAGCCTGGGTGACAGAGAAAGACTCCATCTCAAAAATAAAAATAGTGATGAAAATAAAATAAAAAATGATAAATAAATAACTTTCTTGGGTTCACAAACCTTTTGGCAAGTCTGATAAGAGATGTGAATTCTTGCTCCAGAGAAAGATCTCCAGCCCGTATGTACAAAATATCCATACCATTGTAGGAGATTCATGAACCCCAGGTTAAAAACCCTCACCTAGTATGAGGCCTCTTCCTACAGGAAGAGCCAGGTTGTCTGGGGTGGACCCTCCCTACCACCCTTAGGCATCTCTGGTCATCATCCCACCAAGAGATGGTCTTTAACCATTCCACTGGTTTGCCCAGCCCAGCTTCACCTTTGGACATTTTTGTCTGAGGCATCATGGACTGACAGTGGAGGGATGGTGTTCTCATCTAAGCGATTCCGAAGGCTTTGGATCATGAGCGGGGTGAGCCATGACATGGTGAGGTAGGAAAACAGACCAGCATCATCCAGAGGCTGGGGGGCAGGAAACCTAGTAGAGGGGCCACAGGGATAAGAATGAAGTCAGGATCAAGATTTTGCAAGGATGAATGATAACCATAGAGAAACACAACGAGGTCACCCAGATCTACACACAAACATGTTTTCATGACTCTTATTTGTAAGTTGAAAACCATAAACAACAAAAGTACCCATTAACTGAGGAATTATTTAAACAAAAAGAGAGAAATTATGATCTACCCATACTATAAAATGCAAATGCACTGTAGATGTTTGGATTTTTTTTTCAATAAGTTTTGTTTATATGTAGAACACAGGAAGAGTTCCAAGCAAGAGCCAAAGAAAGACCACTGGCAAATCAAAAACTCAGTATTGGTCGGGCGCAGTGGCTCACACCTGTAATCCCAGGGCCCAGTGGCTCACGCCTGTAATCCCAGCACTTCGGGAGGCTGAGGAGGGTGGATCACCTGAGGTCAGGAGTTTGAGGCCAGCCAGGCCAACATCATGAAACCTGTTTCTACCAAAAATACAAAAATTAGCTTGGTGTGGTGGTGTGCATGCCTGTAATCCCAGCTACTTGGGAGGCTGAGTTGCGAGAATCGCTTGAACCCAGGAGGCGGAGGTTGCAGTGAGCCAAGATCACGCCACTGCCACTCCAGCCTAGGAGACAGAGCACGACTCCGTCTCAAAAGGAAAAAAAAACAAAAACAAAAAAAAACTCAGTATTTTTCTTTTTTTACTTATATAAAAAAGGAAGAAAGGAGGGAAAGCAGACAAAACAGTATATACATTTATATCACATTGCTGATAGTGGTTGACATTGAAAAAGGAGTTGGAGTTGGCAAAGAAATAGGAAGAGAGGTTCCCATGGCTTTAATTCTTCTGTGAAACTTTTACAAACAATAAAATTGAATGCATACATAGTTAAAGATGATAAGGTATTATCTTTAAGAACGATTTACAAATACCAAAAATGATTAAATGAGGGTGTTGGGATTATGTGTCATTTTTCCACCTTTTTTTTTCAAAATTGCCTTTAAGGTTATGTGTTTCAGTGGGAAGAAAATGCAATTTGAAAAGAGACTTGAGGAGAAAGATGGGAAGATGAAAATGCCGAACTTATAAGATTCTATTGGGGGTAGGGGAGAGGGGCTATGACATCTTTTCTCCACCCTTTTATAACCTGCGTTCTCGACAAGGCTGGCCACATGCCCTTGCCAGGGATATTGGAGCAAGGAGCGGGTGAGGAGAGGGCAAGAGATTGTACCATTTGTGATCACAAAAGACAGGGCAAGACCTACGAGCCAGTGCTAACATCTCAAAGCCCCAACAGAAACAATATATTTATCTAAGATGAGGTTACCCAGGTGAACAAAAGTACCAAGGTTCTTTTTTCTTGGTGGAGATAACATAATTCAATATGGTAACAATGCAACCAGTATGGACAGAAGCTCAGATTTTAAAAATGGGAAAACATATGCAGTTTGTTGATAGATAAAAATCTTAAAGAACATGTTGAAGAGAAGGGGAAATCGTAAACACAAAATGAACTTTTGGTGATTAAACGCTGAAAAGTCAGACTAACAGAGCGTTAAGATCTTGTCAATAAATAACAAATAGATGAGCGTGTGCATGCTTACGAGCATGATTCTGTAGGGGCCCCTGAAAGCAAGGCTGTATTACGTTAGAAAGCAACTTGGTCCTAAATTATAAAGTATTCCTATGTTGCCTTAGTATTTATTACAATAAAAAGGGTTTGAAATATATTCTTTATGCATAAAATACCCTGCTAGAACCATTACTGCTAGGAAAAGATAAAAACAACTCATATTAAATGGCTGTTTCTGCTATGGATGATATTTTAAATTGAAAAGTTCACTTTAAATTATTTTACAGGGAAGACTGTTTTCAGCTATTTTATATTGTACATAGTCTTTATGTAATCTACTAGCATACGTTTTGTTGACTGTTTAATGACTGGATATGTTCCACCAACTTTTGAAATAAAAACCAATGTTTTATACTTGTACATGGTTTTAAAGTCTATTAAAATTGGCCGGGTGCCGCAGCTCACATCTGTAATCCCAGCACTTTGAGAGGCTGAGGCAGGTGAATCACCTGAGGTCAGGGGTTCAAGACCAGCCTGGCCAACATGGTGAAAACTGTCTCTACTAAAAATATAAAAATTAGCCGGGCATGGTGGCAGGCACCTGTAATCTCAGCTACTTGGGAGGCTGAGGCAGAGAATCACTTGAACCTGGAAGATGGAGGTTGTAGTGAGCCCAGATCACGCCACTACAATCCAGCCTGGGCAAGAGAGTGAGACTCCATCTCAAAAAAATAAAAATAAAAAATAAAACAAACAAACAAGATTTTCTTGTGATAGTTTTCTGTTAAAAAAAGAAAGCAATTTGGGGATGATTACACTAAACTATGATTGATTCAGGGGGTATACATTGAATTTCTTTCATTCTTAAATGTAAGGTTAACAGCCTAGGGCCTTCCTGTGGCTCCTGGTTACTCCTATAACCAAGGCCAGTAATCCTTAATGTAACCTTTGAGAACCTGTCTGATCCGCCTTCCTCTGCAGCCTCACCACATGCCACGCCCACATCGCACAAGACTCTCCGGTGACTCTGGCCTCCTTCTTTTTCAGTTCCTGGACACATCATGCTGTGTTCCTTGCCCCTCCAGGCAAGGCTGTCCCAGAGGCTGTTCCCCGAACATTCTTCTCCTACTCTTGTTAGCAAATTCTTGTTCTCCCTTTAGGTGTCACTCAGCTTAAGCCACTCAGAACCTATCAAGTTGTCATGGTTCTCCTGTCCCTCAACACTTGCATATTTCTTCACAGCACCTTCCTTAAACAGCTTGTAATCACGTAATGCACAAGTCTATTTGCTCATTGTCTTTCTCTCCCATGTGAGGTCCATGATGGCAAAAATCATGTCTGTTTGCTCACTGTTCTTCCTGTGTGGTGTAGCGCAGGGCCCGGCACATGTAGGTGCTCAATGATCCTTTCTGAATGAATAAATAATGAATGAATGGCTATGACGATGTGCCTCCCTGATGTGCCTCAGGCTGCTCTAAAGGGTTTTGGCTGTGTACGGACGTAGTTATGCAACCTTGCGAGAGGTCTATTTGGCAGGGTTAGGGATCATTGACCTAGTGGATACAGCTCTCCCCCACCACCCCTATCAGGACTCACCTTGGCTTGGGGCGGAAGGGAATCATGGTTCTCAAGGCAGCATCATACTTCCCCCACGGTGGGACAGTTGCCCTCCCCGGAGCCTCAGGATTTCTCTCTTGCTGACTCCAGGGGCCATCTTGGAGAGTGTAGGTTTTCTTGGAAAAGAAAAACAAAAGAGCATCAGTTTCAAAACTCATAAATTCTGTCCTGAGGGAATGTTGGACCAGATACCCACGGAGAGATGGATTTTTCTATATCCTGCTTCCTAAAGAAAGGCTTCCACATTGGGAGCAAGCAGGGGGCCTAGAGTCAGAACAAGTAGGTCCCAGCACTTGCTCTGCCCCACATTTGCTGAGTGAGTCTGGCCAAGTCACTCTACCTCTTTGGATTTTTATCTGACAGTAAACAATTTAGACAGGAATAAAGGGTGTCATAGTTAGTTACCCACAGAATGAGGGACCAAGTCACTCTTTGAGGGTAAATCTACTAAAAAGAAACCAACAAGTAGAAAAGCAAATCCTAAAATATTATATGTTTCCCTTTTGACAACTAAAATAAAAGGACAGATCATTTTTAGGACTTCATATAGAATATATAATATATTCTATATAAAATAATACTATTTTAAAAGCACAGCAAGGATTGACAGAAAGAGGTTCAGAATAGTGGTTGCATCAGGTAGGAAGGGTTGGGGAATGAGATGGGGGAAGACCAATTGCTGCGTCTGATAGTCAAGGTCCAAGCTGATGTGTTGGTGTTGGGTTTGCAGATGCTTATTATTATTATTACGAGTAAATGCATAGATAAGTAGGTAATAGGTGACAGATAGATATAGAGATAGATACAATCTAATCTCTACACAATCTTATGCATAGAGATATGCATAAACCATGAAGGTGTGCCATGATGACGGATTATAATTGATCTAATTGTGGAAGCCTGAGGTCCATTTGAAAAAAATCAAGAGTAACTGGGTGGGGTGGCTCATGCTTGTAATCCCAGTGCTTTGGAAGTCCAAGACAGGAGGGTTGAGGCCAGAAATTCAAGACAAGTCTGGGCAACATAGGGAGACCCCCGTTTCTGTGAAAAATTTAAAAATTAGTTCAGTGTGGTGGCATGTGCCTATGGTCCCAGCTACTCAGGAGGTGAGGTGGGAGGATCATTTGAACCCAGGAGGCTTCAGTGAGCTGTGATTGTGCCACTGTACTCTAGCCTGGGTGACAAAGCAAGACCCTGAGTCAAAAAAAAAAAAAAAAAAAAAAAAAAAAAAAAAAGAGAGAGAGAGAGAGCAAAAAAAGAAAAGAAAAAAATTTAAAAATTCAAGGGTAAATAAGTATGGGAAGAAATTGTTTGACATAATTTATGACCATGGAGAATAATCTGCCAACTCAGTTTCCTGGGGTGCTGATGCTAAGAGATCTACTTACATAACTAAGTCCTGAAACCATGTCATCGCCTATGTCGATGCCAAGATTCACAAGGCCACCAGAAGAGTTGGGCACCCAGTATGTCCTCTTCCTAGTCATTTTCAGTTCCTGCCAATTCTTCTTTTCCCAGAATCAGAGAACATGAAAAGACAACAGGAGTTAGAGGCAGCTTAGATCCCGTCTTGAGCAGCCAGGAGAGGGGGCTCTACCCTGCCAGGAGCATTTTGGGGTGATGCAGAGGTTTGGGTGCCTGCTCTTTCCTCTCCTTAGCATGTGCTTGATCCCTCTTTTTAAATATCTTCTCAGGCCTCAGGCCCAAATCACTCAGTGAAACTTTCTCTAACCACCCTCCCTAACCCATCCCTAACACCACACCCTTGATCCTGGGCAATCTCCTTTGGTCTATCAAAGCCCTGCTCATAAAATCAGTCTTCTTGCTTTATCCCAGTCTGTAACTGTGTATTTGTTTGAATCATTATTTGTTCAGACTTCGTTTACGCACTACACAGAGAACCTCATGAGCACAGGGATGTGTCTGCTTTCCTTGCTGTTGAATTTCCGGGGCCTGGAACGTGCTGGGAGGACAGCAGGTGCTCAACAAATGAAGAAGGAATGGACACATACGTGAATGAAAGAAACATCATTTTGCCCTTCTTTCACTCTTGGTTTTCATAGACCCCAGAGGGAATCTGGGCACAAGTTAGGAAACTTAAATAATCAGGGTTTTTTTTTTTTTTTTTTTTTAATGCGCCTTTCGTATTTGTTTTCCTGAGTATGTGACTCACTCCCTGCTTGACTCAGAACATTCATGTGCCTGGGGCAGGAGAGAAGGTAGTAATTAGGAATATTCTGAAGAGATGGAAAGAGAAAGCATGCAGCAGAGCCAGGGCCATGAGGGTACAGCCCGTGTCCCCCAGAGCCCCAGGCTTAGTTTAATGCTTTTCTGTTGCCATCTTGAAATTTTTAATACATTTGAACAAAAAGACCCACATTTTCATTTTCATTTACATTTTGCACTGGGACCCACAAATTATGTAGTTGGTCCTGGTGTTCAGATATAGCTTTTACCATTCAAATACTGAGGCTGGGCATGGTGGCATGCATCTGTAATTCCAGCATTTTGGGAGGTCAAGGCAGGAGGACTGCTTGAGCTCAGGAGTTTGAGACCAGCCTGGGCAACATGGTAAAACCCTATCTCTACCAAAATATAAAAAATTAGCTAGGTGTGGTGGTGCACGCTTGTGGTCTCAGCTACTTGAGAGGCTGAGGCAGAAGAATAACTTGATCCTGGAAGGTGGAAGTTGCAATGAACTGACATTGTGCCACTGTACTCCAGCGTGGGCAAAAGAGCAAGACCCCATCTCAAAAAACAAAACAAAACAAAACAAACATTCAAATACTGGATTGTACTTCAAGCAAATAGACTGCAAGCTAACCCATTACTTTGTGAGAAGTTACTTTAGATTTCTTTGTCCCATTCCCTCCCATCCCACTTCCTTTTACCAAATCACAACCAGATCTGGTAGAGTCAATTGCTGGAATTTTCTTGCAGACCATATAAGATAGACTTCCCAGCCAGGGCACCAGGCCATACGCTTACTTGCCATGTAGTGGTAGAATGTGGACACTTCAGGGATGATAGAAAAGAGAAAAGAGAGAGAAGAAGGTGTATTAGATAAGAGAGAGTGACACACACTCTTTACAGCTCTGGGAAGAAGACTGGCTGCCATGAACCAGCCTAGAATATAGCTGCATTAAAGTAAAACTGGCATGATTCCCTAGAACGAGGCCCTGTGGATGGGGCCACAGTATATTGCTGTATGATTTATTCACACACAAACATCCCCAGTAAAGGGAATAGAGCAGGGGGTGGAGACAGCAAATTTCAGAGTGCAAGTCTCATATCCTTGCAAAGGGCTTCCTCAGTGCTGTGCTGATAAATGTTTGTATCTGTAACAAACCTGTGGTTGCAATTGGTGATTAAGTACAGTTCCAATGCTACTTGCCATTCTGCTCTATGCTAACAAGAGGAAAGTGTAATACCAGAGATGTATGTTGGTTGAATCTTCACTCATTTGTCAATGACCTGAGTAACTTTGCTGAATAGTTTTCAAATGCTGAAAGAATATTCCCTTATTTTATTTTACTACTCACAATATAACGGCTACGGGTCCCACACACTTATAAATTTAATCTGCATTATTAACATTTCCTACATTTCTTTCTTAAGACTAGACAATCAACAAAATGATAAATCCAGCCCCGATATGTAGCGTTTGCCTATTTCTGTGGTGTAAACACACCCATCACGGCCAATTTCATGATGTGATACCAACATAACTCCACCGAATGCAGAGCTGGGAAGAGATGCGCAGCACGACATCACCATATAGTGTTTCTACCACAGATATATAATAGATGTAAGTAACCTCAGAAGTATAAATAACAGCAAAAGGTAGCAAAATAAGTAAGAAATGATACATTTTGAGTATTATCTTTGTTTTTGATATAATTTATTTAATTGTAAGTTTATATAACTTGATTTTTAATAATGTTTGTGTTTAGCAACTAGGCTCTCAAAGTTCATGAAAATTTGACCGCTGATTCTCATGAAGCAGTAAGAACAGGCGCCAGAAGACCACTGTGGCATCCATCTTGCAAGAGTGCTGCCTTTTCTTAAATCCTCGTCTTGCTGGCCACATCATTTTCCAATTCACTTCTAAGTGCTCTATGGGCTGTGGCTGGCTGTGCCTGGTGGTAAGCTTTCTTGGCTTCCCTGTGGTATAGATGGGAACAAGAAGTTGCTAAAAGTCTGGGTGAAGGACTTTCCAGAAGTGGCATACTGGACAACCCAGGCTGCAAACAGCTGACAGTCATGGAGAGATCTTGGAGGGGGTTATGGTGCCAACGGAAGTGGGACAGGGGAGTCCTAGCAACTCAGAGAACACCCCCAGGTGAGTGAGGCAAAAAAGCTTTATTTGAAGGCCTACCCAAGATCCAGTTGGCTTGCAAAGACAGCAGGACAGGGAGTGACCAAGCAGACAAAAGACCTCCCCTGGGAAAGCCTAGGAGCAGAGGTCACTGTGCCCAGGTCCCTGATTCTTTCTCTGCCAGGTGACAACTCTGAGACAGAGCCTTTAGCGAGAATTATTTAATAAAATTATTTAAATTATTGGCTCAAACAAGATCTTAAAATGGTAAGCCAAAACATTTATTTTTTCCTCATTAACCAGCAAGTGGGGGATCATGAGGAAGACCAGATTTGTAAAGACCAAGTAAAGAAATTAGATTTTCTCTCACCTCTCAGCTATAGTATGATTTGCCAACCTGGTTTATTCAAATACACCTGCAAAGAGAGGTAATGAAGGTTTCACAACTAGAGATGCAAAGAGATGCAACGAGGGTTACTCATCACATTCTGAAATTGCTATTTCTTTCCTCGTTGGCTTATTTGTTTTCTGCATACCTCATTAAAATGTAAGCTCTTTGAAACCAGGGACCTTGTCTGTCTTGTTCACAGATGTGTCTTTGGATCTAGAAGAGTGCCCAGCACATAATGTGACTCTTTCCTATTCAAGATTCATCCAGGAAACTAACAACATGGAAAATGAAACCCAATGAAAATTAAGAAAATGCAAACATATAATAGTTATGCTTGCAGAACATCAGTCGCTCGTCCCAAGCAAACGAGCTTGAGCTCAGCCACACGTTAGCTTGGGCCTCCTTCCAGTTCCATGAGGCCCATCTCCACTTCCTGGACTGACCAGAGGAATTCCCTCCAGAACTTTCTTTGGCAGTCCCGGAAAAGTTCCCTGTCCTCCCAATTCTCTTTCTGGAAGAAAATGGAGCTGGAGTTTATTCACTCTAATTAGTGTAAGACCATCATTGTAGTAAGGATGGAAACCAGGACATGACTGGGAATAAAATAGAGAGGAAACAACAGATGCTTCCAGCCCTGTGCTTTCCCAATCCCCAGAGGCAAAGGTCAGGATGACAAATTTGATTTGGACGCGGGTTGCTTGCATATGGTGAAACAGACTGTGAACAGGAGGGGAGCCACTGGAGCAGGGTAACCTGTATCAAGGGCTTTCTGGAGGAGCTGATTTATTTCCTTATTCTTATGCAGCAGATTCTAGTGTCCAAGACCAGAAGGCACATCAGTGGCTAAGGAAGTGTCCAGGGCAAGGAGCCAGAAGCACCTGCCAGCTGGGCCCTAAAGAAGTTTACGTGATTAGATCTTACTCCTCCTGTACCTCACCCTGTGCTATTTAACTTTCTCTGCTCTTAGGTTTATATCCTTCTGTCAGTTCCAAGAGCTTCAGGAGGGCATCTTGTTGACGGAAGAATCCCCACATCTCAGTACCTGGCCTTCTCCTCAATTTCAGAAGCTAGGATGATCCTCTCACCTTGATCTTTGCACAAGTCCTAATATCTGCCAAGAATATTCTCCTCCCACCTCCTTGCAGAGCTGGTTCATGCTTGACATTCAGGACTCTACTCAAATGCCACCTCCTCAGAGTAGCCTTCCCAGATCCCCTCTCTCCACACCACCTTCTGCATATTCTCCTAATCTACTTCCTTTACTCATCACATTCTGAAATTGCCATTTCTTTCCTTGTTGGCTTATTTGTTTTCTGCATACCTCATTAGAATGTAAGCTCTTTGAAACCAGGGACCTTGTCTGTCTTGTTCACAGATGTGTCCTGAGATCTAGAAGAGTGCCCAGCACATAGTACATGCGTAGCAAATATTCGATGGATAAATGAACGAAGTACATGCAGAGTCTGTCAAAAAAGGAGCTAGGAAAGTTGCACAGTCACAAAAGATTTCACATTTAAATTCTTGGTGTTCTCCCAAGTGGGCTGACACATCCCATCACGGAGATATGGTGACAGGATTGAAAGAGGGTTTTCATCAAGCAGGCAGGTTAAACTTGGGCCTGTTCCCGCACCACACCACACCTTCTATAGAGCAGCATGAATTTGTATTTTAAAAATTAAATCCAGCCATTATTATATGAATAGAACATTTATACAGTATTGTTTATTGTGGTTGTTGGGGCACATGTATGTGTTAGGCCATTTATGCCTAGTGTTCCATTATGGGAATGCTAAGCATGTGAAAGTTATTTCTATCTTACTACTCAAGGTCATCACTGAGGTCTGATTGCAAAAATCCAAAAAAAATTGCAACCTCCGGCATAAGTGGGTTAAAAGTATTAAACATTAGTGTTTGAAAAATATACCATAAAGTTTGTAAGCTGGTTTTAGAAGTTCTTTGTTAAAACTCTGGAAGTCTGAATGAATGCAGTCCCTCCCCTCTTACCCTTGGAGAGACCCTTGATGAAAAGGTAAGCACTTGCGAATCTGGGCCACATACGTTTTATCTCTGGTGACACATATGTATCACCCCCAGAGTCTGTCACAGGGTGGGTACATTGTATATATCCAGAGAAGTGATGGAGACCCTCATTATAGCTAGGATCTTCAGCTACTGGCTCAACCTCTCTCCAGGCCCTGGTGGCTTAGGCCCCAACCTAGGATAATCCTTGTCAACTGTTTTGCCTTAAATCTTCATGTCCAATCCATCAGCATATTCTCTTGAAGCTACAATCAAACATAGCTTGACAGCACCTGCTCCTATTCTAAGTCATCACTTGTTGCCTGGACAACTGCAACCACCTCCTGACTGGCCTCCCTGCTTTTGATCTTAAATCCTTATATTCCATTCTCCACATTGCAGCCAAAATGAACTTTTGAAAACATAAGCTAGATAATGTTATTCCTCAACTTAATCTCTCCCATGGCTTCCATCAGGTTTAGATTAAGACCCAAACTCTTTACCAGAGCCTACATAGCCCTTTATAACCGGACTCTGCCCACCTTATTGCAACTGGAACCACTAGGTCTCAAGCTCAGACATTCCAAGAACAGGTTTCTCAAACACCATAAATTCATTCTAGCCACAGGGTCTTTGCAAGTGCTGCTTTTTAACTGTGCCCTTGACCCCTACCCCCTAATCTTTGCATTGATCTATGCTTTCTCATAGTGCAGGGCTCAGTTCAAATGTCATCTTTTCAGAGGCCTTCTCTGACCATCTAAAAGGCTTATTACTATCCAGAAATATTTTCCTTATTTCTTTCCTTGCTTATTGTTTGTTTTTCCCACTAGAATGTCAGCTTCATGAAAGTAGAAATCTTGTTTGTCTTATTCCCTAATCTATACCCCATTACCTAGAATAGTGTCCAGCACATCATAGGTGTTCAAAAAACATTTTCAGTGAATGTTTATTGAAATGAATATTAAGCAATGTGAAAATGATGTTCAGTGAATGAATGAAAGAAGGTGAGATCCTGTCAGACAAAGAGCTTCAGGTAGGAGCTTCCAAGTTTCTATATGTATGTCTCTCCCACAGCACCTAGCAACCTGATTTCTCTTTCCCTTATCTTTTGCACACATATAAACACACAGTTCTGTCTGCCCTACCTCATACTCAGATTTCTATGGGTCTGTTCCCCTGGTTGAGAGATGCTTGAGAGTAGGACCTTGTTTTGGGACCTGTCTACCCCTCTGCAGTTAGCTCAGGGCCTGGCACCGAGAAGTCCCTCAACAAATAACTCTTGAAACGAATAGACTTTCAATTCCTTCTGGAATTCTGAAAGCACTGCTGGACTTCTTATTTCTTATTGGAGAAAATATTCCACCTGCAACCTAAGGCCAAACCCAAGTCAAATCTCAACATGCAGAAATGGTCAAATTCAAAACAATTCAAAAAAAAAAAAAAAAAAAAAAAACCCATAATATTATTGGATTAGAATCCATAAAAACTAGGCCAGGTGCCGTGGCTCACGCCTGTAATCCCAGCACTTTGGGAGGCCGAGGCGGATGGATCATAAGTTCAGGAGATTGAGACCATCCTGGCTAACACGGTGAAACTCCATCTCTACTAAAACTACAAAAAATTAGCCAGGCATGGTGGCAGGAGTCTGTAGTCCCAGCTACTCGGGAGGCTGAGGCAGAAGAATGGCACGAACCCAGGAAGCAGAGCTTGCAGTGAGCCGAGATCGCACCACTGCACTCCAGCGTGGGTGACAGAGTGAGACTCCATCTCAAAAAAAAAAAAAAAAAAAAAAAAAAAAAATCCAAAAAAAAAAAAATCTTTGAAACCCCCAAAAAAAAAAAAAAAAAAAAAAAAAAAAAAAAATCCATAAAAACTAAATATCTATGAGACCACACTAACATTAAAAAGTAATTGAGTAAGTAAATAAATGGGGTAAATGGAACAGCCCTTTCTTACAGGAGAATTCTAAATAATAAATGTAAAATTACACCTACAATCACCTGATCTTCAACAAACTTGATAAAAACAAGCAATGGGGAAAGGATTCCCAATTTAATAAATGGTGCTGGGAGAACTGGCTAGCTATATGCAGAAAATTGAAACTGGATCCCTTCCTTACACCTTATACAAAATTAACTCAAGATGGATTAAAGACTTAAATGTAAAACCCAAAACTATAAAAACTCTAGAAGGTCCAGGCAAGGTGGCTCATGCCTGTAATTCCCAGGACTTTGGGAGGCCGAGGTGGGCGGATCACGAGGTCAGGAGATTGAGACCATCCTGGCTAACACGGTGAAACCCCCATTTCTACCAAAAATACAAAAAATTACCTGGGCATGCTGGCAGGTGCGTGTAGTCCCAGCTATTCGGGAGGCTGAGGCAGGAGAACGGCGTGAACCCAGCAGGTGGAGCTTGTAGTGAGCCAAGATCACGCCACTGCACTCCAGCCTGGGTGACAGAGCGAGACTCTGACACACACACACACACACACACACACACACACACACACCCCTCTAGAAGAAAATCTAGGTAATACCATTCAGGACATAGGCACGGGCAAATATTTCACGATGAAAACTACAAAAGCAATTGCAACAAAAGCAAAAATTGACAAATGGGATCTAATTAAACTAAAGAGCTTCTGCACAGCAAAAGAAACTACTAGCAGAGTGAACAGACAACCTACAGACAACCTACAGAATGGAAGAAAAATTTTGCAATCTATCCATCTGACAAAGGTCTAATATCCAGAGTCTACAAGGAACTTAAACAAATTTACAAGAAAAAAAAACAAACAACCCCATTGGGCAAAGGACATGAACAGACACTTCTGAAAAGAAGATATTCATGTGGCCAACAAACATGAAAAAAAGCTCAACATCACTGATCATTAGAGAAATGCAAGTCAAAACCACAGTGAGATGCCATCTCACACCAGTCAGAATGGCAATTATTAAAAAGTCAAGAAACAACAGATGCTGGCAAAATTGCAGAGAAAAAGGAATGCTTTTACACTGTTAGTGACAATGTAAATTAGTTCAACCATTGCGGAAGACAGTATGGCAATTCCTCAAAGATCTAGAAGCAGAAATACCATTTGACCCAGCAATCCCATCACTGGGTATATACCCAAAGGAATATAAATCACTTTATTTTAAAGATACATGCACANTGGGCAAAGGACATGAACAGACACTTCTGAAAAGAAGATATTCATGTGGCCAACAAACATGAAAAAAAGCTCAACATCACTGATCATTAGAGAAATGCAAGTCAAAACCACAGTGAGATGCCATCTCACACCAGTCAGAATGGCAATTATTAAAAGTCAAGAAACAACAGATGCTGGCAAAATTGCAGAGAAAAGGAATGCTTTTACACTGTTAGTGACAATGTAAATTAGTTCAACCATTGCGGAAGACAGTATGGCAATTCCTCAAAGATCTAGAAGCAGAAATACCATTTGACCCAGCAATCCCATCACTGGGTATATACCCAAAGGAATATAAATCACTTTATTTTAAAGATACATGCACACGTAAGTTCACTGCAGCACTATTCACAATAGCGAAGACATGGAATCAACCTAAATGCCCATCAACAATAGACTGGATAAAGAAAATATGGTACATACACACCATGGACTACTATGCAGCCATGAAAAGGAATGAGATTATGTCCTTTGCAGGGACATGGATGGAACTGGAAGTTGTTACCCTCAGCAAACTAATACAGGATCAGAAACCCAAACACTGTATGTTCTCACTTAGAAGTGGAAGCTGAAGGATGAGAATACATGGTCACACGGAACAACATAATGGAGTCTGATGGGGGCAGGGGTAGGGGAAGACAGAGCATCGGGAAGAATAGCTAATGGATGTTGGGCTTAGTACCTAGGTTATGGATTGATCTGTGCAGCAAACTACCATGGCACATGTTTACCTATGTAACAAACCTGCACATCTGCACATGTACCCCAGACCTTAAAATATTAGGTTGGTGCAAAAGTAATTGCGGTTTCTTGCCATTACTTTTGCACCAACCTAATAAAAGTTGAAGGAAAAATAAATAAATAAATAAATGTAAAATGATCTCCTTATACAATACTTACTAATTACAAAGAGAAAAATAGTAAATTACAGTGAACAAATCTGGCAGATACCACCTTCACCAAGTAGTCAAGATTCAAACCATCATTAATAAGACATTTCACCATCATATATCACATGGTCACAACATCAATTTTTTTTGTTTTTTGAGACAGAGTTTCGCTCTTGATGCCCAAGCCAGAGTGCAATGGCCTGATCTCGGCTCATTGCAACCTCTGCCTCCTAGGTTCAAGCAATTCTCCTGCCTCAGCCTCCCAAGTGGCTAGGATTACAGGCACGCACCACCACGCCTAGCTAATTTTTTGTATTTTTAGTAGAAACGGGATTTCACCATGTTAGCCAGGCTGGTCTCAAACTCCTGACCTCAGATGATCTGCCCACCTTGGCCTCCCAAAGTGCTGGGATTACAGGCTTGAGCCACTGCGCCCGGCCCACAACATGTCTTTCATGGTATTTGGTCCCAAAATGCATACCATTGATCTAATCATGAGAAACAGTAGATAAACTCGAATTGAATGAACTTCTACAAAATAACTGACTGATATCCTTTAAAAGTATCAAGGTTTTCCTACTGCTCAACGAAATAAAAGAGGACACAAATGGAAGAACATTCCATGCTCATGGATAGGAAGAATCAACATCGTGAAAATGGCCATACTGCCCAAGGTGATTTATAGATTCAGTGCCATCCCCATCAAGCTACCAACGGCTTTCTTCATAGAATTGGAAAAATCTACTTTAAAGTTCATATGGAACCAAAAAAGAGCCTGCATTGCGAAGACAATCCTAAGCCAAAAGAACAAAGCTTGAGGCATCACACTACCTGACTTCAAACTATACTACAAGGCTATGGTAACCGAAACAGCATGGTATGGGTACCAAAACAGACATATAGACCAATGGGACAGAAGAGAGCCCTCAGAAATAATACCACACATCTACAAGCATCTGATCTCTGACAAACCTGACAGAAACAAGAAATGGGGAAAGGACTCCCTATTTAATAAGTGGTGCTGGGAAAATTGGCTAGCCATATGTAGAAAACTAAAACTGGATCCCTCCCTTACACCTTATACAACAATTAATTCAAGATGGATTAAAGACTTAAATGTTAGACCTAAAACCATGAAAACCCTAGGCATACCAGTCATAGAAGAAAACCTAGGCAATACCAGTCAGTACATAGGCATGGGCAAGGGCTTCAAGACTAAAACACCAAAAGGAATGGCAACAAAAGCCAAAATTGACAAATGGGATCTAATTAAACTAAAGAGCACAGCAAAAGAAACTACCATCAGAGTGAACAGGCAACCTACAGAATGGGAGAAAATTTTACAATCTACCCATCTAACAAAGAGCTAATATCCAGAATCTACAAAGAACTTAAACAAATTTACAAGAAAAAATCAACCAACCCCATCAAACAGTGGGCAAAAGACATGAAAAGACACTTTTCAAAAGAAGACATTTATACAGCCAACAGACACATGAAAACTGCTCATTATCACTGGCCATCAGAGAAATGCAAATCAAAACCACAATGAGATACCATCTCACACCAGTGAGAATGGCAATTATTAAAAAGTCAGGAAACAACAGGTGCTGGAGAGGCTGTGGAGAAATAGGAACACTTTTACACTGTTGGTGGGACTACAAACCAGTTCAACCATTGTGGAAGATAGTGTGGTGATTCTTCAAGCGACTAGAACTAGAAATACCATTTGACCCAGCCATCCCATTACTGGGTATATACCCAAAGGATTATAAATCACACTGCTATAAAGACACTTGCACACGTATGTTTACTGTGGCACTATTCACAATAGCAAAGACTTGGAACCAACCCAAGTATCCATAAATGACAGACTGGATTAAGAAAATGTGGCACATGTACACCATGGAATACTATGCAGCCATAAAAAAGGATGAGCTCATGTCCTTTGTAGGGACACGGATGAAGCTGGAAACCATCATTCTGAGCAAACTATCACAAGGACAAAAAAACCAAACATCACATGTTCTCACTCATAGGTGGGAAATGAACAATGAGAACACTTGGACACAGGGTGGGGGGAAGGGGGAGGGATAGCATTAGGTGATATACCTAAAGTAAATGACCAGTTAATGGGTGCTGCACATGTATACATATGTAACAAACCTGCACGTTGTGCACATGTACCCTAGAACTTAAAGTATAATAAAAATAAAATAAAATAAAAAACAGAAAAAAAATACAATAAAAGTATCAAGGTCTTAAAGAAAAAAAAATTGAGGAATTGCCACAGATTAGAGAACACCCAGGAGATTTTACAACAAAATAAAGAGTGGGATCCTGAATATTGGATCCTGGACCAGATCCAATGAAGTACATTAGTGGGAAAAGTGGCAAAATTTGGTTAAGGTCTACCGGTTAAACGATAGTAATGTTAATTTTCTGGTTTTGATAATTGAACTATGATTATGTAAGATGATAACAGACGAAACTGGGTGAAAGGTATATAAGAACTCTTTGCTGTAGTTTTGTACATCTAAAATCAATTCGGGCCGGGCACGTTGGCTCACGCCTGTAATCCCAGCACTTTGGGAGGCCGAGGTGGACGGATCACTCGAGGTCAGCAATTAGAGACCAGCCTGGCCAACATGGTGAAATCCCCTCCCTACTAAAAATACAACAATTAGCTGGGTGTGTTGGCGGGCATCTGTAATCCCAGCTACTTAGGAGGCTGAGGCAGGAGAAACGCTTGAACCCGGGAGGCGAAGGCTGCAAGGCGCGGATATCGCGCCATTGCACTCAAGCCTCGGCGACAGAGCGAGAATCTGTCTCAAAATAAATAAATAAATAAATAGCTCAAATCAAAAGTTAAAAACTCTTCAAGTATATATAAAAAAACTGAAAAAAGTTAAACACACTTCAAGTATACACAATTCAAATAAGATCATCCTTCCAAATATACTCTGTGAGGCGAAGGTCGCCGCACGCTTGAGTGCACCTCTTTCGTAGAGGTGCCACGCGCAAGTCTTATCGGGAGGCTCTGCGAGAGAGCAGCGCGAAGCGATGGCTTCTGGGCCCGGGGGCGGACCGTATCGCGTAGCCGGAAGCGGGGGCGAGGAGGCGGGTCTGAGGTTTGGTTGCTGCGGCGCAGGCAGCGGGCAGCTGTCTGTCTTGCTCATTTTGACAGCCCCCAGTGCGAACGGCTGCCACCATGTCATCAGTGAGCCCCATCCAGATCCCCAGCCGCCTCCCGTTGCTGCTCACCCACGAGGGCGTCTTGCTGCCCGGCTCCACCATGCGCACCAGCGTGGACTCGGCCCGCAACCTGCAGCTGGTGCGGAACCGCCTGCTAAAGGGCACGTCGCTGCAGAGCACCATCCTGGGCGTCATCCCCAACACACCTGACCCCGCCAGCGACGCGCAGGACCTGCCGCCGCTGCACAGGTAGGCCTGGCTGCCCCCGCGGAGGCGGCGGGCGGCGCGGCCTCCTCCGGGGACCTGGGCCCAGGCCACGGCGTGTCTTGAGCGCGAGGCTCGGTTCGGGGCGGCCTTCGCGGCTCGGTTCCGCCTCTCCGGTGCTATCAAATGCAAAATGGGGATGACAGATACCTGCCCCATGACCATGAATGAGATCGTTCATGAAGTAGTGCCTGATACCTGGTGAAACTACACGGTTCCCTGCCGCTCTGAATGATTTAATTTGAATCCTCTTTGCGCCCCGCAATTCCTCGCCCTCGGTCTTCAGCCTCCTAGGCCAGTGCTTTTAACTCTTCAGGCCCTTTCTTTCTCCCCGGTGATCTCTGCCTTCACTTTCCTTCGCTTTCCGCCTTTCTCCCCACTGCGGTTTCCTCCTATCCGCCTCACCTTTTCTGTCACCCATTATTTTTGTCCGCTGAGACATTCCCTGCTCCGTAAGTTTTAACTTTTTCTTTTTCCTAAACTGCACTATTTGTGGGTGCCTTCTATACTGGTTGTCACCCTTTTCCTTCTCCCCCTAATACTTCTGTTTCCTATTGTAAAGGGTCTTTCGTGCTCACGTTTTCGCTGGTTCCCCCTTTCTGGAACTTTCCTAGCTTCTCACCTCTGCTCCTTCACTCATATCATTTCTTAGGTCCCAGGCTTACTACTGTATTGCCCAGTACCGTCGCCTTATTGGTGTGACTTTGAGTGAGAGCCTTAACCTCTGTTTCTTTTAGTCTATAGTTTGGAAACTGACAGCATCCATGTCTTAGGCATGTTATGAAGAATAAATTGAATAAGTGTATATTCCGCTTTGCACCATGCTTGATGGATGACTGTGCTGTTCAGTACTGTGTAGTGCATGTGGCTTGTCAAATTGAGTTGCTGGATTTGCCAGTTGTCCTGGTTTGCTGGGATTGTTTTAGTATTGAAAGTCCTATGTTTCAGCCCCTCCGTCCCAGGGAAACCAGGAGGTTGGTCACCCTAAATGTGCTGTAAGTGTACAGTACACACCAGATTTTGAAAAATCTTTTTAATACATTTTATATAGATTAAATGTTGGAATGGTAATGTTTTGAGTACTTGGGGTTAATAAAATGTTAAGATTTCTGCTGTTTTTCCTTTATAATGTGGCCACTAACATTTTCTATGTGGCTCACATTATATTTTTATTGGATAATGCTG
>NW_016803195.1:712750-718090 GCF_001698545.2 Rhinopithecus bieti
AAAGGAATGGCAACAAAAGCCAAAATTGACAAATGGGATCTAATTAAACTAAAGAGCACAGCAAAAGAAACTACCACCAGAGTGAAAAGGCAACCTACAGAATGGGAGAAAATTTTTGCAATCTACCCATCTAACAAAGAGCTAATATCCAGAATCTACAAAGAACTTAAACAAATTTACAAGAAAAAATCAACCAACCCCATCAAACAGTGGGCAAAAGACATGAAAAGACACTTTTCAAAAGAAGACATTTATACAGCCAACAGACACATGAAAAACTGCTCATTATCACTGGCCATCAGAGAAATGCAAATCAAAACCACAATGAGATACCATCTCACACCAGTGAGAATGGCAATTATTAAAAAGTCAGGAAACAACAGGTGCTGGAGAGGCTGTGGAGAAATAGGAACACTTTTACACTGTTGGTGGGACTACAAACCAGTTCAACCATTGTGGAAGATAGTGTGGTGATTCTTCAAGCGACTAGAACTAGAAATACCATTTGACCCAGCCATCCCATTACTGGGTATATACCCAAAGGATTATAAATCACACTGCTATAAAGACACTTGCACACGTATGTTTACTGTGGCACTATTCACAATAGCAAAGACTTGGAACCAACCCAAGTATCCATAAATGACAGACTGGATTAAGAAAATGTGGCACATGTACACCATGGAATACTATGCAGCCATAAAAAAGGATGAGCTCATGTCCTTTGTAGGGACACGGATGAAGCTGGAAACCATCATTCTGAGCAAACTATCACAAGGACAAAAAAACCAAACATCACATGTTCTCACTCATAGGTGGGAAATGAACAATGAGAACACTTGGACACAGGGTGGGGGGAAGGGGAGGGATAGCATTAGGTGATATACCTAAAGTAAATGACCAGTTAATGGGTGCTGCACATGTATACATATGTAACAAACCTGCACGTTGTGCACATGTACCCTAGAACTTAAAGTATAATAAAATAAAATAAAATAAAAAACAGAAAAAAAATACAATAAAAGTATCAAGGTCTTAAAGAAAAAAAAATTGAGGAATTGCCACAGATTAGAGAACACCCAGGAGATTTTACAACAAAATAAAGAGTGGGATCCTGAATATTGGATCCTGGACCAGATCCAATGAAGTACATTAGTGGGAAAAGTGGCAAAATTTGGTTAAGGTCTACCGGTTAAACGATAGTAATGTTAATTTTCTGGTTTTGATAATTGAACTATGATTATGTAAGATGATAACAGACGAAACTGGGTGAAAGGTATATAAGAACTCTTTGCTGTAGTTTTGTACATCTAAAATCAATTCGGGCCGGGCACGTTGGCTCACGCCTGTAATCCCAGCACTTTGGGAGGCCGAGGTGGACGGATCACTCGAGGTCAGCAATTAGAGACCAGCCTGGCCAACATGGTGAAATCCCCTCCCTACTAAAATACAACAATTAGCTGGGTGTGTTGGCGGGCATCTGTAATCCCAGCTACTTAGGAGGCTGAGGCAGGAGAAACGCTTGAACCCGGGAGGCGAAGGCTGCAAGGCGCGGATATCGCGCCATTGCACTCAAGCCTCGGCGACAGAGCGAGAATCTGTCTCAAAATAAATAAATAAATAAATAGCTCAAATCAAAAGTTAAAACTCTTCAAGTATATATAAAAAAACTGAAAAAAGTTAAACACACTTCAAGTATACACAATTCAAATAAGATCATCCTTCCAAATATACTCTGTGAGGCGAAGGTCGCCGCACGCTTGAGTGCACCTCTTTCGTAGAGGTGCCACGCGCAAGTCTTATCGGGAGGCTCTGCGAGAGAGCAGCGCGAAGCGATGGCTTCTGGGCCCGGGGCGGACCGTATCGCGTAGCCGGAAGCGGGGCGAGGAGGCGGGTCTGAGGTTTGGTTGCTGCGGCGCAGGCAGCGGGCAGCTGTCTGTCTTGCTCATTTTGACAGCCCCAGTGCGAACGGCTGCCACCATGTCATCAGTGAGCCCCATCCAGATCCCCAGCCGCCTCCCGTTGCTGCTCACCCACGAGGGCGTCTTGCTGCCCGGCTCCACCATGCGCACCAGCGTGGACTCGGCCCGCAACCTGCAGCTGGTGCGGAACCGCCTGCTAAAGGGCACGTCGCTGCAGAGCACCATCCTGGGCGTCATCCCCAACACACCTGACCCCGCCAGCGACGCGCAGGACCTGCCGCCGCTGCACAGGTAGGCCTGGCTGCCCCGCGGAGGCGGCGGGCGGCGCGGCCTCCTCCGGGGACCTGGGCCCAGGCCACGGCGTGTCTTGAGCGCGAGGCTCGGTTCGGGGCGGCCTTCGCGGCTCGGTTCCGCCTCTCCGGTGCTATCAAATGCAAAATGGGGATGACAGATACCTGCCCCATGACCATGAATGAGATCGTTCATGAAGTAGTGCCTGATACCTGGTGAAACTACACGGTTCCCTGCCGCTCTGAATGATTTAATTTGAATCCTCTTTGCGCCCCGCAATTCCTCGCCCTCGGTCTTCAGCCTCCTAGGCCAGTGCTTTTAACTCTTCAGGCCCTTTCTTTCTCCCCGGTGATCTCTGCCTTCACTTTCCTTCGCTTTCCGCCTTTCTCCCCACTGCGGTTTCCTCCTATCCGCCTCACCTTTTCTGTCACCCATTATTTTGTCCGCTGAGACATTCCCTGCTCCGTAAGTTTTAACTTTTCTTTTCCTAAACTGCACTATTTGTGGGTGCCTTCTATACTGGTTGTCACCCTTTTCCTTCTCCCCTAATACTTCTGTTTCCTATTGTAAAGGGTCTTTCGTGCTCACGTTTTCGCTGGTTCCCCTTTCTGGAACTTTCCTAGCTTCTCACCTCTGCTCCTTCACTCATATCATTTCTTAGGTCCCAGGCTTACTACTGTATTGCCCAGTACCGTCGCCTTATTGGTGTGACTTTGAGTGAGAGCCTTAACCTCTGTTTCTTTTAGTCTATAGTTTGGAAACTGACAGCATCCATGTCTTAGGCATGTTATGAAGAATAAATTGAATAAGTGTATATTCCGCTTTGCACCATGCTTGATGGATGACTGTGCTGTTCAGTACTGTGTAGTGCATGTGGCTTGTCAAATTGAGTTGCTGGATTTGCCAGTTGTCCTGGTTTGCTGGGATTGTTTTAGTATTGAAAGTCCTATGTTTCAGCCCCTCCGTCCCAGGGAAACCAGGAGGTTGGTCACCCTAAATGTGCTGTAAGTGTACAGTACACACCAGATTTTGAAAATCTTTTAATACATTTTATATAGATTAAATGTTGGAATGGTAATGTTTTGAGTACTTGGGGTTAATAAAATGTTAAGATTTCTGCTGTTTTTCCTTTATAATGTGGCCACTAACATTTTCTATGTGGCTCACATTATATTTTTATTGGATAATGCTGGTATGTAGTATACTCTCAACAAGTATCTTCAAACTCACCTCCCAAGCACCCGCCTCCTATTCCTAACTCTACTGGAGGTGTTGTGTTGTTTTAGAGCTTCTCCTTTCCTGGCAGTTATCACTGATTTTTAAATTAGGGGTTCCTGACTCTGAATGGATTTCCAGAGGGTTAGACATGCCTTATTTTTCCTCAAAATCTTGTGACTATGTACATTTTTTTTTTAGGCAAATCCTTTGCTTTCTTCAGTTCTCAAAGGAGACGGGTACCTCCCCCGCACCCCCATTAAAAGAAAGCAAAACAAAACAACAAAGACCGACAAACCTTCCACAACACCCCAGTATTCATTTATATTGTAAAAGCCTTGATTTTCTCAAGCATGGAAAATATTTTGGCTCCCATCTGACCTGCTTTGGTTATTGCCTGAGTGGAACTGGTCACATTCCAAGTTTCAGTACTCTTTGATAAATTGTATTGGATTCCAGTTTCCCAACATGTGACCCTGCTCCTTCTGCTTACTTTTCCCAAATTTTTTTGCCTTCTGTGCCCAGGCACTTAGTTCCCAGTCAAGGCAAGCGTGGTCATGATTAGACTTTGTATTTTCTTTCGACTGTACATATTTATTGATTAACTACGGGCACACTGTGAACTTGAAAAGTCGATTTAGTCACATTTTAAGTTTCACTATTTGTTGGTATTATTCTGGCAAGATTTTGGAGGGTTTTTATTATTTATTCATTTATTTATTTTTTGAGACAGAGTCTCATTCTGTCTCCTCGGCCAAAGTGCAATGGCGTGATCATAGCCCACTGCAACCTTGAACTCCTGGGCTCAAGTGATCCTCCTGCCTCAGCTTCTGGAGTGGCTGGGACTGCAGGTGTGCACCACTACACCCAGCTAAATTTTAAATTTTTTGTAGTGATGGGGTCTCACTATGTTGCCTAGGCTGGTCTTGAACTCCTGGACTCAAGCTATCCCCTGCTTTGGCCTCTGGAGTAGCTGGGTACTATAGGCAAGCGCCACCATACCCTTCAGGTTTTTAATTTATTTTATGAAAATCCCTCCAAAACAACAATCCTCAATTCTCCTGCTTGAAAGTAATCACTGATAATCAGATACTGTGTGATCTGATCCTTGATATTCATATTATTGCCTTTAACTGAGTAGCAATGTTAAAATTTAATCATTTAAATTAGAAAACATACATTGAAAAGTCTTCATAGAATTCCAGCATTGTAAGAACTCATCAGACCATCTAGTTATCCTAGAAGTATTGTTTGCTACTTAAAAAGCCTATGTGGAAAGGTTGTACCATATTCCTTGGTAATAATTTCCAATGTCTTTTTTTCTCTAATATGGCCTTTAAAACACTGTACAAGCTTTAATAATACCAATACTGAGTTATCCATAGCATTAGTCTGTTTCCATGCACAAATCTGTCCTTCCCCAGTTACCTGCTTTTCTGTATGGTAGCCCAGAGGCGAGAAGAGGGGCTCTGTTCCTATCTCTTGTTTCCTTTACACCATCCAGGTGACACTGGCCACAACCTTCAAGGAGCAGTAGAAGTGATTTGCTCCCAGCGTTCTTTGCCACACAGAGTGTCAGGGTTAGATAATTTAAAATTTAATCATTTAAATTAGAAAACATACATTGAAAAGTCTTCTTAGAATTCCAGCATTATAAGCACTTTGGGAGGCCGAGACGGGCGGATCACGAGGTCAGGAGATCGAGACCATTCTGGCAAACACGGTGAAACCCCATCTCTACTAAAAATGCAAAAAACTAGCCGGGCGAGGTGTCGGGCGCCTGTAGTCCCAGCTACTCCGGAGGCTGAGGCAGGAGAATGCCGTAAACCCGGGAGGCGGAGCTTGCAGTGAGCTGAGATCCGGCCACTGCACTCCAGCCCGGGCGACAGAGCAAGACTCCGTCTCAAAAAAA
>NW_016803195.1:718520-741215 GCF_001698545.2 Rhinopithecus bieti
TAGTTATCCTAAAAGTATTGTTTGCTGCTTAAAAAGCCTATGTGGAAAGATTGTACCATATTCCTTGGTAATAGTTTCCAATGTCTTTTTTTTTTCTCTAATATGGCCTTTAAACCACTCTACTTAAAAAAAAAAAGAAAGAAAACAAAAGGCTTTAATAATACCAATACTGAGTTATCCATAGCTTTAGTCTGTTTCCATGCACAAATCTGTCCTTCCCCAGTTACCTGCTTTTCCGTATGGTAGCCCAGAGGCGAGATGAGGGGCTCTGTTCCTATTTCTTGTTTCCTTTACACCATCCAGGTGACACTGGATGCAGCCTTCAAGGAGCAGCAGAAGTAATTTGCTCCCAGTGTTCTTTGCCACACGGAGTGGCAGGGTTAGATGTTGACTCACCTCTGCCGCTTCCTTGGTGGTTTTGAGTAGCACAGTCCCTTTCTGCACATTAGTGTGCACGCATGTTACCTGTAGGAGCCTTTTTAAAGGAGGAGCTTTGGACTTGTCCTGCAGTATAGAACTTGGCTGGCATGCTGGCTTAGGGCACCCTGCGTTTTTCTGCTTAGTTGAACTGCATTTTTAGTGCCTCCTCAGTGACCCATTGTTTTCTTAGTGAAAAGGATCATAATTTAGCACTGCCTATACAATATCCTTTCAAGCATTTCAAGGTGGTCATCCAGCCTTCTTCCCAATTTACACTCTTCAGGGTACATGGCTTCATTTCCTCATAGTGCCGACCTCTCAGTCCCCCTCTTTGTTGGCTTGCTTCTTATCAGTAAGAACCCAGCTAAGTTTCATTGGCATTTATCTAACAAGCTATTAATGCCTTATTTATAACAGGTGCACAATTTCATAAGTTGGATCAGTTCTTCATCCATACATTATTCCTATTTGTATTCTTAGAATTCTTAGACATTCAAGAAATATTACCTGGTAATGGTAAAATTTTAAAATTTAATCTATTATATTAGATTTTCCTAAATCTTCATTGACTCTTCTTAAGGAAGATATATGATACACTAGTGGTATTTCTTGAATTTAGAAATGAAGTTTTAAGAAAGAGTGAGAGGCTGGCTACAGTGGCTCATGCCTGTAATCTCAGCACTTTGGAAGGTCGAGGCAGAAAGATCACTTGAGGCCGAGAGTTCAAGACAGCCCGGCAACATAGGAAGACCCTGTCTCTACCAAAAAAAAAAAAAAAAAAAAAATTAGCCAGGCATGGTGACACATGCCTGTAATCCTAGCTATTTGGGGATGCTGAGGTGGGAGGATTGCCTGAGATGGGGAGGTCTAGGCTGCAGTGAGCCGTGGTTGTGCCACTACACTCCAGCCTGGGCGACAGAATGAGACCCTGTTTCAAAAAACAAAAAATGAAGTACAGATGTGGTCTCCCTGTGTTGACCAGACTGGTGTCAAACTTGTGGGCTCAAGTGATCTTCCTGCCTCAGTCTCCCAAAGTGTTAGGATTACAGGCATGAGCCACCATGCCTGGTCTATGTTTATAATTCTTGTAGGTACAAGTGGAACCTATTGTCCATTGTGATGGGAAAAAAGTAAAATTTGTCTTAAAATATAATTAAGGAACTCCTAATTTATTAAATTTATCTTTTAAATTTTAAATTTAAGTTGATTTATTAAATTTATTTCTATTAAATTTTCTTGTAACCATGTATAACTAAGTTGTTCTACTTTTATTTTTTTGAGACAGGGTCTCACTCTGTTACCCATGCTGGTGCCGTGGTGCCATCTCGGCTCACTGCAGCCTCTGCCTGCCAGGTTCAAGTGATCCTCCCACCTCAGCCTCCTGAGTGTCTGGGACTACAGGCATGTGCCACCATGTCCAGCTAATTTTTTTTTGGTAGAAATGGGGTTTTGCCATGTTGCTCAAGCTGGTTTTGAACTCCTGAGCCCAAGCGATCCACTTGCCTTGGCCTCCCAAAGTGCTGGGATTATAGGTGTGTGCCACCATGCCATGTTCTACCTTTTTGAATCTTATTTACTCACTTGTAATAAGGAAATAATACTACCTTCTTCATGGGGTGAAAGGAGGTATAAAATGAAGTATACATAGGAAAGCCTTTTGAAACTGCAAAGCATTCTAAACCTATATCCAAATGGATAGTTTTAAATGTAGATTTTCACAAAAGGGGATTAAAGAGAGTAGTGGGGAGGCCCCATATTATTCCAACATGGGCTGAACTGAACTAGCATTATTGCCGGAAGGTCTTGGAAGATTAAAGATTCCAAGAAAATGAAGGGCTTTGAGTAAAAAAAAAATTTAAAAAGTGGCTGGGCCTGGTGTCATGTGCCTGTGGTCCCACCTGCTCCTGATGCTGAGGCGAGGGGATTACTTGAGCCCAGGTGATTGAAGCTGCAGTGAGCTATAATCGCATCACTGCGCTCCAGCTTGGGTGACAGAGCAAGATTCTGTCTATAGGAAAAAAAAAAAAAGCAAGTGCTGGGCATATAGGCCGGAATTAAATATTTACATAATATCCTCATCTTGGAAAACTGCTTTTTCCAGTAGTGCTGCTTTTAGATTTTCCCACTACTGCAGTTGATGGTTCTTAAATGTTTGGACCTCTTATATTATTTAGGTCAGTTTCCAAATTATACAAATTATTAACCATTGTCGTCAGACCTCATTTGAATTAAAACAATATTTTACAAACTTTGAGGGTAGATTTGAGTTAGGATTTGGATTAAAACATTATCTTACAAACTCTGAGGGTAAATTTGAGTTAGGAGTTTCAAAACTTCTTTGAACAATATCATAGTTAGGATGTGGATTTACGGAGCTACTAGCTAAAGGGAAGGACACCAATCGTTGGGATGTATAAGTTTGGATCTGTTGCAAAATTAAAATGCTGCCTTTTGAGCATACCTAATAATGCACATTTAATGGAAGAGCCAGAATTTTTAGAAAAATGACTGACTTGAGGCTGGGCACAGTGGCTCATGCCTGTAATCCCAGCACTTTGGGAGGCCGAGGCGGGCGGATCACAAGGTCAGGAGATCGAGACCATCCTGGCTAACATGGTGAAACCCCGTCTCCACTAAAAAATACAAAAAAAAAAAAAAAAAAAAAAAAATTAGCCAGGTGTGGCAGGCTTCTGTAGTCCCAGCTACTCAGGAGGCTGAGGCAGGAGAATGGTGTGAACCTGGGAGGCGGAGCTTGCAGTGAGCCGAGATCACACCACTGCACTCCAGCCTGGGCGATAGAGCGAGACTCTGTCTCAAAAAAAAAGACTGACTTGATGTACAACCTTTTGTATATCATAGAAGGAAAATATTAGTTGAATATTTTGTTTATTTACCTGTTTGTATATATAAAATATGGGGCCCAANGACTGACTTGAGGCTGGGCACAGTGGCTCATGCCTGTAATCCCAGCACTTTGGGAGGCCGAGGCGGGCGGGTCACAAGGGCAGGGGATCGAGACCATCCTGGCTAACACGGTGAAACCCCGTCTCTACTAAAAAAATACAAAAAACTAGCCGGGCGAGGTGGCGGGTGCCTGTAGTCCCAGCTACTCGGGAGGCTGAGGCAGGAGAATGGCGGGAACCCGGGAGGCGGAGCTTGCAGTGAGCCGAGATCACACCACTGCACTCCAGCCTGGGCGATAGAGCGAGACTCTGTCTCAAAAAAAAAGACTGACTTGATGTACAACCTTTTGTATATCATAGAAGGAAAATATTAGTTGAATATTTTGTTTATTTACCTGTTTGTATATATAAAATATGGGGCCCAATATACAATAGATTCTTTTTCACTATGCTTTTCACCCAAAATGTCTCACCAGGTACTCTGTTTCTAGCCATCTATAATTTCACAGATTTTTTTCTATAAAAGGGATATATTCTAGGTTGGGCATGGTAGCTCATGCCTGTAATCCTAGCACTTTGGGAGGCCGAGATGGGAGGGTTGCTTGAGGCCAGTAGTTCGAGATCAGCCTGGTCAACATAATGAGACCCCATCTCTTGTTTAAAAAAAAAAAGATTTTTTTAAAAGGGATAATTTCTAGTCAACTATAAGTGATTTTAAGTAAAAAGCAATTAAGACATGTATGCATCTATACCTTTTGTAGACATAGTATAAATTCAGCTTAATCTCTTCAGTTTGGAACATCTTCCTTTCACAGCAAAAATATTGTATTTGCTTCATAGGAAAACCCCTTTTGGCCAGGTTGGTGGCTCATGCCTGTAATCCTAGCACTTTGGGAGGCTGAGGTGGGTGGATCACCTGAGGTCAGGAGTTTGAGACCAGCCTGGCCAACATGGTGAAACATGGTGTATTCTACTAAAAATACAAAAATTAGTTGGGTGTGGTGGTGTGTGCCTGTGATCCCAGCTACTTGGGAGGCTGAGGCACGAGAATCCCTTGAACGCAGGAGGGAGCGTGCAGTAAGCCGAGATCACGCCATTGCGCTTCAGCCTGGGCAACAGGGCAAGACTCCCTCTGAAACAAACACACAGAAAAACTGCAGTGACTCACACCTGTACTACCAGCACTTTGGGAGGTCGAGGTGGGTGGATCATGAGATCAAGAGATCGAGACCATCCTGGCCAACATGGTGAAACCTCATCTCTACAAAAAATACAAAAAATTAGCTGCACGTGGTAGTGTGCACCTGTAGACCCAGCTACTTGGGAGGCTGAGGCAGGAGAATCACTTGAACCTGGGAGACGGAGGTTGCAGTGAGCCAAGATTACACTACGGCACTCCAGCCTGGTGACAAAGCGAGACTCTCTAAAAAAAAAAACCAAAAAAACAAACAAACAAAAAACCCCAAAAAACCTCTTTAGCATCACCTTTTAGCAGTGACGTAGCCCAAATAATTAAATTTGTCTCCTGATCTGGAGGTTTGGATTTGTCTCATCTCTCTTTCTGGTTCCTCCTTGGTTTCTACTTTGTAAACCCTTTAGGCTGGGGATCCAGTTTCTTGTCTGTGGATATTTTATATACAAACAGGACTGTGAGCTATTTCAGCCTTGTGCAAACATTGATGAATATCATCTGCAATGAATTATGGTTTAAGTTATTCTCTAATCAGTTTAGATGTGGCTCACTTTCTCAGGCAATCTGAGTGGGCTTTCAGGAAGTGGGAAATAAGATCTACTATTGATTGAAGAAAAGCAACCACAACATGAATAAGTCAAAATAATAGCCAATTGCTAAATAATTTCAAGTTTTTTATGTACGTGATTTTTTTCCCTCACCAATTTATCTCCTCAGTTGTTTGGCTTAAGTTATTAGTTAAATCAGTTTTTATTGTAAATATGATAATGACTGAAAAGTAAGAAAGGATAGACGTAGTTCAGAATAAGCTGAATGGCAGAAAGAAGCCAAAGGCTATGTGTAATCCATGGAATGAGTAATTTATAAGGAAATAATCAAGAATTCACTGTGTATAGAAGTAAGCAAGTTCATTCATATTCACATACTGTATTATATGATTTATTATCTTTGAGATGGGCAGGTGTGGTGTTCTTCTATTACTGCTTTCCCAGGGTGTTGAGAGTTCTAGTCCTTCTGTTTTCTTTTCTGGAATTACCAGTTTTCCTATGGCTGAAGGGAGAAAATATTATTTATTTTGGGATCTGGAAGTATCTTCTCAATGTTGATTTTTATATTTTGTATAACTGGCTTAGTTTGGATGAGGCTTCCTTTCTGTGAATTAAATTTATATGTGACTTGATCAGAGTTGTGTTTACTGATGAGGAGCTGAGACTTAAAGCCTTTTCACCTATTGTTAGGAAAAGTGATTACCACTTAGAACTAGGCTGAGACCTTTTGAGATGTGGGTCTTTCTTTAGCTCTCCTCAGTCTATGGCAGTGTGTGGACTGTAATATTTAGCCTTCACACTTAGAAATTCAGTGTTAAGGGCATAATATGTAAGTTCCCAGTTTATGATAAGGTGGGTATGTAGAAGTTTCATAGATTGATTATGTAAGAAAACTGACTTGATGTTAGTAGAACAACTGGTGTTGGAACAGAGATTTCTTAGATTGGTTTATGCTATTTATATTTAAATGTATTTAAATTGATATTTATCCTGGTATAAGATTGCCTTATTCTTAGTTGGCAACGTTAATTTAAGGTATGTAATTCTGAACTACTTTTCTCTTACATTTTTATGCCTGATAATCCAAGTGTTTACAAATTCCTACCTAATTTTTTAAAAGAGGTGCGGATTATAGTGAGATGGCCCACTTTGCCGTATAGCTGAGGGTAGTGGCGGAAGAGGCCACATGCTGGATGCTAAGTTAAATAGAGAAATAATTTATTTACACTTCAGTTTTTTTTGTTTTTTTTTTTGCTTAATGAATTTATTAGAAAAGCCAACACTTTCTGAAGTGAGTTTCTGTTCTACCATATTGAATGTTTGTAATACCGCTGTTTTGTGTGTTTTTCAGGATTGGCACAGCTGCACTGGCCGTTCAGGTTGTGGGTAGTAACTGGCCCAAGCCCCACTATACTCTGTTGATTACAGGCCTGTGCCGTTTCCAGATTGTACAGGTCTTAAAAGAGAAGCCATATCCCATTGCTGAAGTAGAGCAATTGGACCGACTTGAGGAGTTTCCCAGCACCTGTAAAATGAGGGAGGAGCTAGGAGAACTATCGGAGCAGTTTTACAAATATGCAGTACAAGTAAGTTGCTTTTGTTTTTTCTTAAAACCCATTTGTTTTTGGTTCCTTTGCTTTCCTAAGGTACGATGAATCTGTTAGATGGTGAAGTTTTAGGACAGTATACATTTAAATGACTTAGTAACATAATATATTAATTCTGATTTACTCTTGTCTGGGGTTCTACCTGAATCATTCCAGGACATATTGGCCTACCCTTTCTAAAGTTTTTCCAAATGTTATTTCTACAGTTTTCCTTCTAACTTCTACTGTCTCTAAACTAGATAATTATTAAACCTAAATATTTAAAGCTTAAAAATGAAATACTGCACAGAAGCTATTTGTCACTAAAATATCTAGGCACCATTTATATAAGTTATATTACTTCAAAAGTCAAGATCACATTGTCTAGCAGTAACTATGGCAGATCAAGCCTGTGGTAAGCTGATTTCAAGTATGTTTAAAACCTTGATTAACTAGAATGCTGGGAGGGAAGCACATTTTAGATATGCATTAAATATTTGACTCCTTAATTCTAGTTTTTTTTGGTTAACTCTAGATAGAACAGAAAGCTTCTCTCCCCACCCCATTTTGTTTCAAACCTTAATGAAACATATAAAATTATAAAGTATAGTCTACTTTTCTATTAATATAATCCAGTGACTATAACTAGATCTATGAGGATCAGATGTTTAAAAGTTTCGATTATAAATACTACTGATCATTGAAATATGTGTAGGGCGAGTGTTCATAGCCTGTGGTACTTGTATCTGATGTGGCATTTGAAGAGCCATACTTATAGTGTAATGAACAATAATAGAAAAATAGAAAATTTGAGGGCCGGGAGCGGTGGTACACGCCTGTAATCCCAGCACTTTGTGAGGCTGAAGTAGGCGGATTGCTTGAGCCCAGGAGTTTGAGATCAGCTTGGGCAGCATGGTGAGATCCCGTCTCTACAAAATGTACAAAAATTAGCCGGGTGTGATGGTGCGTGCCTGTAGTCCCAGCTACTGGGGAGGCTGAGGTGGGAGGATTACTTGAACCTAGGAGGTGGAGGTTGCAGTGAGCCAAGATTGCATCACTGCACTCCAGCCTGGGCAACAGAGTGAGACCCTGACTCAAAAAAAAAAAGAAAAATAGAAAATTCGAATCTCTAATTTCTATGAGGGCTGAAAAAAAGGACTTTGAGGAAAGAAACTTCAGTTTGAAAGCTGGAATAGTGAATATGCTGCTTAGGAATAAAGGAGATTGAGAGAAATAGAATTTCTTTTTCTTTTCGGCAGTGATGTTCCCTGGGTCTTCGTGCTTCTGTTAGACTTAGACGGCTTCATAGCCTCTTTTGCATTGCCTTTACTTCTTTGCACTTTGAATCTAGAGAAACTTTTTAAACTTATAAAGATTTTACAGTGACATTAAAGGAATTTTTAGAGATAAATAGATCACCACACATATTACCATCATCCTGCATCAAATTTAATTTTTGTTAAATTTCATATTTAATTATATGTTTTGTTTTTTATCCATGTCTAAGGTTCATATTAAGTACTTTTATTAATTTCATTGAGTTAATGTATACTAATTTTGTAATTTCTCTTTTTAGACATTAAGGTTATTTCCAATTAATTATTCTCTTTCATCCCCTTCTGCATCTACTTCTACAGCCCTCTTCAATGGACTTCTTCAATAGCCTCTTGTCTCCTAGTTCTTCGTCTTGAACCTTTTCTCTTCACTGAGCCTTTCTAAAAGAAGTTTGGGGCATCCCTTCCCCTTGAGTAAAAGACTTTAATGGCTATAGGATGAAGACGAAATTTCTTAGTGTAACATTAAGACCGTTTGCAACTTGTCTTGGGCCTATCTGTCTTGCCTCAACTCTAGTCATCACCTCATTGACACCGTAGTTCTAGCTCTACTGAACGTAAAACAGCTTCACATTGAGTTATTTCATGTCTCTATGATTCTGCCTTTGGTTCTCTGCTGGGAGTGCTCTTCTGTCTCTGATTTTTTTTTTTTTTTGAAACGGAGTCTCACCCTGTCGCCCAGGCTGGAGTGCAGTGGTGCAATTTCGGCTCGCTGCAGCCTCCGCCTTCTGGGTTCAAGTGATTTTCCTGCGTCAGCCTCCTGAGTAGCTGGTATTACAGGCACGTGCTACCATGCCCGGCTAATTTTTTGTATCTTTAATAGAGACAAGGTTTACCCATGTTGGCCAGGCTGGTCTCGAACTCCTGACTTCATGATCTAACCGCCAGCACACCTGGCCTCCATCTCTGAATTTTAAAATTGAATCTATGCTTTCCCAACGGCTGTAAGCTGTTACCACTCCTCTCTCTGTGCCTTCACAGTCTGTCATACATGTAATTTAACATAATGCTTATCACATTGTATTGAAATGTATCTTATAGGTATTTTTTCTCTACCAAATTTGAATTTATTTTTCTCCTTTAGCCATCCTGTACTGAGCAGTGTATTGGGTCTGGCAAATAGTTTGTACTCAGTAAATGTTTGGAAAATGAGTTTTAACTGTTTTATTTATTTTTGTAGGGTGAATTCTTAGTAGTAAGTGTATTCAAATTTTATTATCTACTTCTTCCACCTGAGCAACATCGTAATTATACTTTAATTCCCTTCATTCTAGGCAGGTAATGGATAGGTTCCAAAATTACAATGTTGTTGGAGGGGTTTGATTATTATTAGCACATGAAATCTTATTTGAATTGACTAAATGAGGGTTTGGTACATCATTTATGAATTAGTGTGAACTAAGTTTTGCTGTGTTAACTTCTCTGAAATCTCAGTCACATGACATGAGTGTCTTTCTGGCTCATGCTTCATGCCTGAGACTAGTGGGGGTTATGTCTGCCTATTAGAGTCACTTGGACCCAGGTGGATTGGAGATTCATCTCAAGACATGCTTCCCTTATCTCTGAGGCAGGAAAAGGAAATGGGACGTATCTCTCATTGGCTTGTAATGCTTCTGCCCGGAAGGAACTGTCACTTCCGCTATGTTTCATGGGTCAATTTAAAACTCTTAGACATGCCTATTAATATATTTGAAGGAAGTTAGAAAGAGCAGTGCCCGGAAGAAAAGGGGAATTTGTCAGTAGCCCTAATGACTATCACAGTTACTGAAAGTGTGTCTTGGGCATAATCTGTCTTTTAACTCCCAGATACACCCTGACAGTTGTTTTTCTGAAAATCGTTCACAGTCAGTGCTCAGATTCTAGTTAGTCCAAATTGATATGGTTTGGCTGTGTCCCCACCCAAATCTCACTTTGAGTTGTAATAATTCCCATGTGTCAGGGGCGGTGCCAGGTGTAGATAATTGAATTATGGGGGCTGTTTCCCGCTTACTGTTCTCTTGGTAGTGAATAAGTCTCACAAGATCTGATGGTTATATAAATGATAGCTCCCCTGCACACGCTGTCTTGCCTGCCGCCATGTAAGACAGGCCTTTGCTTCTCCTTTGCCTTCCTCCATGATTGTGAGGCCTCCTCAGCCATGTGGAACTGTAAGTCCATTAAACCTCTGTCTTTTATAAATTACCCAGTCTCTGGTATGTCTTTATTAGCAGTGTGAGAACAGACTAATACACACATGTTATACTAAATATTAATATTTCAGCTTCTGATTGGCCGTGATAATATCATCAACTATGCTAAATTTCTAATAATACACATATTTCTAATAATATGCATCTAATAGGGGTTATATTGTGATTATGTAAGAGAATATTCTTGTTCTTAAGAACAAGGGTCCTTAATCTGTCACAGGATTAGAGATTTAAAGAATAAGGATCTCGATTCTGCAGCTTATCCTTAAATGTTTGTTAATTATGTGTGAGTGTGGAGAGAGAGAAAGCAAACGTGGCAAAATGCCACTTTTCAGTTGGTGAATTCAATTGGTGAATCTGGAATAAGGATATATAGGAGTTACTGTATGATTCTTGCAACTTTTAATACGTTTGAATTTTTTTCAATAGAAAGTTAAAAATAATCATGGCACAAGTTTACAAAGCCTTTGTAAACATTAGTATTAACTACTTTTGAGCCATTATTGCTTTTCATTCTAATTGATGTTTTGAAAGTACTTTTCTTTTCCTCTGAGGCCTGTAAAATACGTGGACTATATTAATCAGTGATCTTTCAAAAACAAAGACTGGGCCCCAAACATTAAACCTAGATGGAAATCTGATTTTTAAAAATTCACAAATAATGCCAGATTTCATTTAAAAGGCTTTTTTTCCCCCTTCTAGTTGGTTGAAATGTTGGATATGTCTGTCCCTGCAGTTGCTAAATTGAGACGTCTTTTAGATAGTCTTCCAAGGGAAGCTTTACCAGACATCTTGACATCAATTATCCGAACAAGCAACAAAGAGAAGCTCCAGGTACAGTGTTCCCTTCTTGAATGCCAGGTTGCTTTGTCACTTTTTATTGAGATCTAGATAGTGAGTAGTTAAGTTTTGACCTTCAAGAAAAAGATATTGGAGACCCAAAGTAGTTGAAATGCTTTTACATTTAAACTGACTTTCAAATGTGATTGTTTTATATTTTTGTTTACACAAGCAGCTCTTTTATTTGCATGATCAGTACTAATAGTCAGTTTACAGAAAAAGGTAAAGCAAAGAATCATGAAAAGGTCAATATTTGGCTGGGTGCTCATGCCCGTAGTCCCAGCACTTTGGGAGGCCAAGATGGGTGGATCACTTGAGATCAGGAGTTCAAGACCAGCCTGGCCAACATGGCGAAACCCCATCTCTACTAAAAATACAAAATTAGCTGGGCGTGGTGGTGCACGCCTATAATCCTAGCTACTTGGGAGGCTGCGGCAGGCGAATTGCTTCAACCCGGGAGGCGGAGGCTGCAGTGAGCCAAGATTGTGCCACTGCACTCCAGGCTGGGCAACAGAGACCTCTGTCTCACTCTGCCTCACAAAAAATAAAAAAAAAAAAAAAAAAACAAAAGGGTGACATATCTTTAATTGTACCACTTAACATATGTAGACATTCTTTGAATTCACTATTTTAAATGTGGAGCCATGGCCCTTCCCTTATGTGTTGACCTGCTTTCTTAGAATCTTCATGATGTTTTTTATATAAATCACACCTATGATACATTACTTATAATTTTAAATTTATATTTATTTAAAGTGAAATGAATTTTAAAGATACTTGAAAAGTAATCAAAGTGTAGAATCCTACATTTACATGATTTAATCCCCAAACTGTAATACTTTATAAGTTTTCTTGCACATTTATTTTAAAGCAGTCTTTTTTACTGAATCATCCTAGAACATTTGTTTGTTTTCAGTGAAACAGCTCTTTCATGTGTTCCCAGTTTATTTAATACTTAAATCCAACTGTTACAATAGCAAATGCAACTAACACAAACAGGTTGGTTATACACAGGAATTCAATTAAACCGATAGGAGTAGAAGAGTTACAGGACTGCCAGAGAGCCCCTGGCTATGGGCGGCAGCAGTGTGTTTTACTGCAGGAATGGAGAGCGGCCCGTGCTCCGACAAATCACTAGTGAGAGTTGGTTCAGTGCTTCTGTTGTCTTGTGTATGTAAACATTGAATATTTTGAACTTATAATTTGTTTAGATCTAATATGAAAACACATGCTGGGCTTTAAGAGAATAATTCCCAGAAAGAGTTGACGTCAACTGTGTATCTGGTTTTTTTATCTTAAAACACACAGCTTCATTTTAAAGTGAAAATCAAGATTCTGTTTTTTTCTTTCTTTTTTGAGGATTCTGATACTCATCTCAAACAACCTTGCTGATTAATATAGTTCATTTGGTTGTCTTAGCCGTAGTGTAGCTGTGAATACTGGTAATAATTTTTTTTTTAACTTGGCAATTCAAACCATGGCTCTGACTGCCTGTTTTGGATTGTGTGTTTCTGAGAGAGATCCTATTAATTGACTCACATTTCCTTAGATTTTAGATGCTGTGAGCCTAGAGGAGCGGTTCAAGATGACTATACCACTGCTTGTCAGACAAATTGAAGGCCTGAAATTGCTTCAAAAAACCAGAAAACCCAAGCAAGATGATGATAAGAGGGTAAATATTTATTTTAATCCATTTAAGGTTTGAAAAAAAGAGGAGAATAAAGAGAGGAACAAAAAAGAAAAGTTTATTGTCTCCTACCACTCGCATTACTGATAAAATTTAGGTGTTTTCGTCTCATCCTTGTCTTTGCCTGGATTTATTTTTTAAAGCATGTAAGCATTTTCTCACTTTGTTTTGGTTATCATTCAAAAGGATAATTTACTGAGCCATTTCCCCTTTTGTTTCCAGTGTTTTGCATATTGTAAACGCTAACAAATAACTCTGATGGGTGTCTTTGAGTGTAACATTTTTTTACTGCATGTAGTATTAAGGAAGTAATACAAAACTGTTTCTTAAAGGGACTGTATGTTGTGTCCGAAATTTGGCTGTTTTCAACTTACAAAAGTTTCCATTTTATTTAGTCAAACTCTTGATCTTTTTTTGTTTTCTAAGTTTAAGTCCTCTAACCTCCAGTGGCTTGATAAATATTCACTTTCCTTTCAGTTTAACTTTAGTTGATTTTTTAAAAGTATTTAATTCTTTAACCCATATATTATTTTGAAGACAGCAGTTGTATTTTCCCTCAAATAGCTTTTATTTGACTCAACACCACTAATTAAATAATCCTTCCCATCCCCATTATCATCCATTACATTTATATGTATGATGGGATCTGTTTGAAGTCTACCTTGATCTGTTGATTTTTTAATTTTATGTCTGGACAGAGTTTAGATTAGGAAAATATATTTGATATGGACAGGATGTGAAAATGGCAGTTCTTTGAAGGCTGTTGGAGATGCAGAACTCTGACTTAAGTGAGGTGTTGAGAATCATGTTAGCAATTTGATGTCATCAGTACAGAAGTCTTGTCATCAAAGAGAATACATTGTAGAGAAAGCAGAGCAGAAGGGAAGAACTCCTCCCTGGTGGTACTAGAGAAGGGGCAGTAAAGTAGGCCAAGGAGAGAGATAGGAACAGTGATCATCATGCTGGGGTTTAGTACTCCAGGACACCATGCTGTTTAAAACATGCAGAAAACTGGATTATTTCTGGCTTGAGATCAGATTAGGGATTCAATTACTCATTTTGTGTAGAAAGACAAATCCACTGGGAGTTGCAGAAAACTGGAACTTACTCTTAATAAAGGTTGCCATCACTTAAAATGAAAGTTTTCAAAAGTGCTCCAGAAAATGGTTAAACAAGAGACAGTTATTTAAAAGTAGGAATCAGGATAATATTTGGAGTTAGCCTAAAACTCTGTCCTTTTCATTCCCCTAAGAGTTGAAAAGCACTGTTTTAGCAGTCAGGAAGGAAAATGCATTAAAAGTGCTTTTGTCTTAACAATGAGATCACTGATATGCTTATAGAAATCTCACTTTTAAAAATATATATAATATGTTCAGTTTTTTATTTATAATATTTTATCTGCTGATGACTTATATAAGAATAAAAGCATATATTTAGTACTTATGTTTTTATAAAATTAAATTTTTATTTACTGCTTTATGTTTTAAACATTTTTATATTTGAATGTATTAAATAGATAAATTTTCCAGGTTAAAAAATAAGTTCTGGGCTGAATGGGGTGGCTCACACCTGTAATCCCAGCACTTTGAGAGGCTAAGGAAGGAGAATTGCTTGAGGCCAGGAGTTCAGGACCAGGCTGGGCAANAAAAAAAAAAAAAAAAAAAAAAAAAAAAGGGTGAATATTTAATTTAACTTAAATATGTAGACATTCTTTGATTCACTATTTTTAAATGTGGAGCCATGGCCCTTCCCTTATGTGTTGACCTGCTTTCTTAGAATCTTCATGATGTTTTTTATATAAATCACACCTATGATACATTACTTATAATTTTAAATTTATATTTATTTAAAGTGAAATGAATTTTAAAGATACTTGAAAAGTAATCAAAGTGTAGAATCCTACATTTACATGATTTAATCCCCAAACTGTAATACTTTATAAGTTTTCTTGCACATTTATTTTTAAAGCAGTCTTTTTTACTGAATCATCCTAGAACATTTGTTTGTTTTCAGTGAAACAGCTCTTTCATGTGTTCCCAGTTTATTTAATACTTAAATCCAACTGTTACAATAGCAAATGCAACTAACACAAACAGGTTGGTTATACACAGGAATTCAATTAAACCGATAGGAGTAGAAGAGTTACAGGACTGCCAGAGAGCCCCCTGGCTATGGGCGGCAGCAGTGTGTTTTACTGCAGGAATGGAGAGCGGCCCGTGCTCCGACAAATCACTAGTGAGAGTTGGTTCAGTGCTTCTGTTGTCTTGTGTATGTAAACATTGAATATTTTGAACTTATAATTTGTTTAGATCTAATATGAAAACACATGCTGGGCTTTAAGAGAATAATTCCCAGAAAGAGTTGACGTCAACTGTGTATCTGGTTTTTTTATCTTAAAAACACACAGCTTCATTTTAAAGTGAAAAATCAAGATTCTGTTTTTTTCTTTCTTTTTTGAGGATTCTGATACTCATCTCAAACAACCTTGCTGATTAATATAGTTCATTTGGTTGTCTTAGCCGTAGTGTAGCTGTGAATACTGGTAATAATTTTTTTTTTAACTTGGCAATTCAAACCATGGCTCTGACTGCCTGTTTTTGGATTGTGTGTTTCTGAGAGAGATCCTATTAATTGACTCACATTTCCTTAGATTTTAGATGCTGTGAGCCTAGAGGAGCGGTTCAAGATGACTATACCACTGCTTGTCAGACAAATTGAAGGCCTGAAATTGCTTCAAAAAACCAGAAAACCCAAGCAAGATGATGATAAGAGGGTAAATATTTATTTTAATCCATTTAAGGTTTGAAAAAAAGAGGAGAATAAAGAGAGGAACAAAAAAGAAAAGTTTATTGTCTCCTACCACTCGCATTACTGATAAAATTTAGGTGTTTTCGTCTCATCCTTGTCTTTGCCTGGATTTATTTTTTAAAGCATGTAAGCATTTTTCTCACTTTGTTTTGGTTATCATTCAAAAGGATAATTTACTGAGCCATTTCCCCTTTTGTTTCCAGTGTTTTGCATATTGTAAACGCTAACAAATAACTCTGATGGGTGTCTTTGAGTGTAACATTTTTTTACTGCATGTAGTATTAAGGAAGTAATACAAAACTGTTTCTTAAAGGGACTGTATGTTGTGTCCGAAATTTGGCTGTTTTCAACTTACAAAAGTTTCCATTTTTATTTAGTCAAACTCTTGATCTTTTTTTGTTTTCTAAGTTTAAGTCCTCTAACCTCCAGTGGCTTGATAAATATTCACTTTCCTTTCAGTTTAACTTTAGTTGATTTTTTAAAAAGTATTTAATTCTTTAACCCATATATTATTTTGAAGACAGCAGTTGTATTTTTCCCTCAAATAGCTTTTTATTTGACTCAACACCACTAATTAAATAATCCTTCCCATCCCCATTATCATCCATTACATTTATATGTATGATGGGATCTGTTTGAAGTCTACCTTGATCTGTTGATTTTTTAATTTTTATGTCTGGACAGAGTTTAGATTAGGAAAATATATTTGATATGGACAGGATGTGAAAATGGCAGTTCTTTGAAGGCTGTTGGAGATGCAGAACTCTGACTTAAGTGAGGTGTTGAGAATCATGTTAGCAATTTGATGTCATCAGTACAGAAGTCTTGTCATCAAAGAGAATACATTGTAGAGAAAGCAGAGCAGAAGGGAAGAACTCCTCCCTGGTGGTACTAGAGAAGGGGCAGTAAAGTAGGCCAAGGAGAGAGATAGGAACAGTGATCATCATGCTGGGGTTTAGTACTCCAGGACACCATGCTGTTTAAAACATGCAGAAAACTGGATTATTTCTGGCTTGAGATCAGATTAGGGATTCAATTACTCATTTTGTGTAGAAAGACAAATCCACTGGGAGTTGCAGAAAACTGGAACTTACTCTTAATAAAGGTTGCCATCACTTAAAATGAAAGTTTTTCAAAAGTGCTCCAGAAAATGGTTAAACAAGAGACAGTTATTTAAAAAGTAGGAATCAGGATAATATTTGGAGTTAGCCTAAAACTCTGTCCTTTTCATTCCCCTAAGAGTTGAAAAGCACTGTTTTAGCAGTCAGGAAGGAAAAATGCATTAAAAAGTGCTTTTGTCTTAACAATGAGATCACTGATATGCTTATAGAAATCTCACTTTTAAAAATATATATAATATGTTCAGTTTTTTATTTATAATATTTTATCTGCTGATGACTTATTTAAGAATAAAAGCATATATTTAGTACTTATGTTTTTATAAAATTAAATTTTTATTTACTGCTTTATGTTTTAAACATTTTATATTTGAATGTATTAAATAGATAAATTTTCCAGGTTAAAAAATAAGTTCTGGGCTGAATGGGGTGGCTCACACCTGTAATCCCAGCACTTTGAGAGGCTAAGGAAGGAGAATTGCTTGAGGCCAGGAGTTCAGGACCAGGCTGGGCAACATAATGAGACCTCTACAAAAAAAAAAAAAAATTTAAAAATTAGCCAACATGCTGGTGTGTTTCTGTAGTCCCAGCTACTTAGGAAGCTGAGGTGGAAGGATTGCTTGAGCCAGGGAGGTTGAGGCTGCAGTAAGCAGTGTTGATGCCATTGCACTTCAGCCTGGATGACAAAGCTTGACCCTGTCTCAAAAAATAAAATGTTCTGGGGGCTTTTAAATTAAATGCTAGTATATCATTTTGCTCCAGTAATGGTTGTTTATTCATGAATTTCAAGGAGCACATAAGGTAGTTTTAACATATGATAGAGAGATCATAGCGGAGAACACAGAGGCCATTTGACTTTGCACAGAATATGTTTTTTAGATTTGAAAGAACAATTTTGACAGGATGAGAACAGATGCCAAAGGCTCACTAAAGTGATTGATGAGGTAGGGGATCTGGTGGTTATAGCCACTTGTCACAGAACCTCACAAGAAGGGAAGTAAATAGTGTGATAGTTAACTAGAAGGAACTAGAGGTAAGAAAAAATATTTTGAAAGCAGGAAAGCTTTGAAGACAAAATAGAGCCAGTGGTGGAAAGGTGGAAGGTGCTAGGAAGAAATTTTGTAATATGAGAGATAAAATGGAATTTTTTTCAGTCACCAAATGGTAAGAAGTAATGTATTTCAAGAAAATAGTGGCTGCAATAGTAGCTCAAAGAAAGATAGTTCCTAGATGGTTTAATCATTTCTGGTATTCAGTTCCTTGAAATTTGTTTTCTCATGCACGTATTATTGTAAGCATATACCAAAGAATCATGTCTACCTTATGCTGGTCTGCTTTTGCAATTCTACTGCCTCTCTGTATACAACCGCCTGAAGTTCAGATTATCATTCTGAACTTCACTTCCTAAAGCTATAGACTATAGTCATAAAAATGTTTCTTCAGAACCAGTCATAATCTTATGTGTACCTGGGTACTATTTCCAATTTATTTTGACATTCGGTTTTACTCTTCTGCTTTCTACATTAGGTTATAGCAATACGCCCTATTAGGAGAATTACACATATCTCAGGTACTTTAGAAGATGAAGATGAAGATGAAGATAATGATGACATTGTCATGCTGGAGAAAAAAATACAAACGTCTAGTATGCCAGAGCAGGCCCATAAAGTCTGTGTCAAAGAGATAAAGAGGTAAATTATAAAAAGCATTTGTTCATTATTGTTTTCATTCTTAGTACTCCTGATTAACATTCTTAGTACTCCTGATTACCACCACGTTCACTACTCTTTTCTCAAATACTGAGGATACATGGTGCAAGTCTTCCACCTGCAGTGTGCTGTCAAGCATTATAACTCTTGCAGCTGCCTTTTTGTTGTCTGAAAGAATAGACCATGCTTCTTTGTTTATACGTAATGTTTGTTCAGTTAGCATCGTATTCTTCACATGTGACTTTTCTTCTCTAAATTATAAACTCTCAAGGGCAAGGACTGTCCATCTCTCTTCGTACAAGAGAAAGTACAGGGAAACCTTGATAACAGAATAGGATATGTGGGTTGATTACATTTTCTGGATATCCCCAGTGTTAAACTGAAAGCCATTTTTCCTTCACATACTTTTAACTTTATAACTCTTATTCCATTTTCTTTTATTAGTGAATTGTAATGAGCCTGTTTGAATGCTTAGTGACTTCATACTTGACTTTCTGAGGCTCACAGTTAAGAACATTGGTAATTGTAGTTGATGGGTATTTTATATTGCCTCTGACATTAGTTAATATATGTAGAACATTTATTACGTGCAGAACACTTTGCTCAGTACTGCATATATTATGGAAGTAGCATTTGTTATTAAGTATATATTAGCTTGCTTTTATGAGCAGACCTCACTCATCTCTGATACAAAAGAATAAAATTATTGTATTACACATAGTTAGGCACTTACATCTTACTGTGATAAGTAAACCAATGGATATGTGTCACTTGACTATCCATGTGAGCTTAAAAGGGACACACACTAGTGAGGCCATATTTCCAGGATAGAATTAGATATACTGTTTTCTCCTGCAGTTTGCAGGTATCTGCCTTATTTTGTTTTGTAAGTACATTAAATACTTAATGTACTTACAAAATATGAGAATACATTGTAGAGAAAGCAGAGCAGAAGGGAAGAACCCCTCCCTGGTGGGACTACAGAAGGGGCAGTAAAGTAGGCTGGGGAGAGAGAGAGGAGTGGTGATCATTACATTACAAAACAAAATAAACGTTTTATTATCTGGATACTTTCAAACTTTTTCAGATTTGTTTAACTAAACATGCATGATATATCTAACCAAGAAAGAGAGCTGTTTAATTTTCTGTTACAGAATTTTCTGTGTTCTTGAACAAGTTTCCTATGTATTCTTTCTCCACAGACTCAAAAAAATGCCTCAGTCAATGCCAGAATATGCTCTGACTAGAAATTATTTGGAACTTATGGTAGAACTTCCTTGGAACAAAAGCACAACTGGTAAGCCAAAAAATTACACCTTTTTTGCAGTCTAATTGTCACTCAGAAAGCTCATGCAATTTTTCATTTCAAATTTACTCCACTGATTGTCTTACTGTTATTTTTGTTTTCAATTTTTTGAAACCATTTTATTGAAGTGTGATTGGCATACAAAAAGCTGTATATATTTAATGAATACATCTCAGTGAGTTTCGGAATAAGTATACACCCATAAAACCATCACAATCCTCATAGCCATAAACATATCCATCACCTCCAAAGTTTCCTCCTACATCTTTTGTGATTATTATTATCATCATCATTATTGGCTTTTTTGTTTTGGTGCTGGTGGTAAGGACGTTGAACATAAGGTCTAATGTTAAATTAACAATATTGTTAGCAATAGGCACTTTTCTTTGTAGTAGATCTCTAGAACTTATTTATCTTGCATAACTGAAACTTTGTTCCCTTTAACCATCACCTCCCATTTTCTTCTCCTCTCATCCCCTGGCAACTACTAGTCTACTCGCCATTTCTATGAGTTTGACTATTTTAGATTCCACATGCATTAAATAGGTGAAATCATACAGTACTTGTCTTTCCGTGTCTGGCTTATTTCACTTAGCATGATGCCCTCTAGTTCCATCCATGTTGTCACAGATGGCAAGATTTCCTTCTTTTTTAAGGTGCATAATGTTCCATTGTATGTCTATACCACATTTTCTTTATTCACTTATGTATCAGTAGACATTTCAGTTGTTTCCGTATCTTGGCTATTGTAAGTAATACTGCAGTGAATACGGAAATGCAGCTATCTCTTTGAGATCCTGATTTCAGTTCCTTTGGCTATTTACCCAGAGGTGGGATTGCTGGATCATATGGAAGTTGTTTTTTAACTTTTTTAGTAACTTCCATACTGTGTCCATAATGGCTATACCAATTTACATTCCAAACAACAGTGTACAACGGTGCCCTTTTCTCCATATCCTCATCTTCACTGGTTATGGTTGGTTTGTTTTTTTTAATAATGGCCATCCTAACAGGCATAAAGTGCTTTCTCATTGTGGTTTTGATTTGCATTTCCCTGATTATTAGTCATGATAAGCACCTATTTGATTTTTTGGTGTTAAGTTTCATGAGTTCCTTATGTATTTTGGATATTAATCCCTTATCAGATATATGGTTTGCACATATTTTCTCCCATTACATAGGTTGCTTTCTCATTTTGCTGAACTTTTTTTTCTGTACAGAAACTTTTTAGTTTGATATAATTTCGCTTGTTCATTTTTGCTTTTGTTGACTTGACTTTGGTGTCATATCAAAAATACCATGCCCAGACCAATGTCAAGGAGCTTTTAAAATATATTTTCTTCTAGGACTTTTACAGTTTCAGGCCTTACATTTAAGTCTTTAGTCCATTTTGAATTAATGTTTATACACGGTGTAATATAAGGGTTCAAGTGCGTTCTTCTGCATGTGGGTGTCTGGTTTTCCCAACAACATTTTTTTGAAGAGACTGGCCTTTCCCTGTTGCATGTTCTTGGTGCCCTTGTTGAAAATTAGTTGACCTTCTAGCTAACCTTATAGAGTTTATTTCTGGGCTCTCCATTCTATTCCATTGGTCTGTGTGTCTGTTTTTGTGCCAGAATCTTACTCTCTGATTACTGTAGCTTCGTAATATAACTTGAAGTCAGAAAGTCTGGTGTCTCCACGTTTGTTCTTCCTCCAGATTGGTTTGGCTATTCAGGGTCTTTTGTAATTTCTTATTAATTTTAGGATTTTTTAAATCTATTTTTGTGAAGAATGTCATTGGAATTTTAATAGGGATTACATTGAACTAGTAGATTGCTTTGAGTGGTATAGATATTTTAACAACATTCTTCTAGTCTATGAACATGTAATATCTTTCCATTTGTTTGTGTCTAACTTCTTTCATCAGTGTTTTATGATGTTTAGTGTACAGACCTTTCACCTCCTTGGTTAAGTTTGTAGTTAAGTATTTCATTCTTTCTGAAACTATTGTAAATGAGATTGTTTCCTTAATTTCTATTTATTTATTAATTTTTTTGACAAGGAGTTTCACTCTTGTCGCCCAGGCTGGAGTGCAGTGGCGTGATCTTGGCTCACTGCAACCTCTGCCTCCCAAGTTCAAGTGATTCTCCTGCTTCAGCTTCGCAAGTAGCCTCAATTACAGGTGCCCGCCATGATACCTGGCTAATTTTTTGTATTTTTAGCAGAGATGGGGTTTCACCATGTTGGACAGGCTAGTCTCGAACTCCTGACCTCAAGTGATCCACCCATCTCGGCCTCCCAAAGTGCTGGAATTACAAATGTGTGCCACTGCGCCTGGCCCTTAATTTCTCTTTAGAGCAAGGTTTTTTTCTTTTTTGAGCTTTATTGAAGTGTAATTGACATAGAGTAAACTTCACAAATGTAATGTGTACATTTTGATGAGTTTTGACTTATGTATACATCTGTAATGTTATCACCATAATTAAGATAATGAGTACAACCATCACCTCCAGAAGTTTCTTCATGCTCTTTAATAATCCCTTCCTTCTTCCCTGCCCCTTTCCTCCTTGCCTCCTAATCCCCAAGCAACCACTAAAGATTAATCTGTATTTTCTAAAATTTCATATAAATGGAATCATAGAGTATGAGCCCTTTTTTCTGGCTTCTTCAATTCAGCATGATTATTTTGAGGTTCATCCATGTTGCTGTATATAACAGTAATTTGTTTCTTTTTATTGCTGGAGTTGTATTCTGTTGTATGGATATACCATCATTTGTTTATCAGTTCACCTGTTGATAGACATTTGGGTTGTTTTCAGTTTTTTTGGCTATTAAAAATAAAGCTGGCTGGGCACAGTGGCTCACACCTGTAATCCTAGCACTTTGAGAGACCAAGGTGAACAGATCATTTGAACCCAGGAGTTTGAGACCAGCATGGGTAACATAGGAAGACCCCGACTCTGTTTTAAAAAGTAAAATAATAAATAAAATAAAATATTTATTTTTTTTTTTTTTTTTTTTTTTTTTTTTTTTTTTTTTTTTTTTTTTTTTTTTTTTTTTTTTTTTTATTACT
>NW_016803195.1:741478-785620 GCF_001698545.2 Rhinopithecus bieti
AAATAAAATAAAATATTTAATAAAATAAAATATCAAAAAATAAAGCTACTATGAGCTGTGGTAGTAAATTTATTTTTTAATTTATTTAATGTTTGCATGTCATAACAAAATACTGCCTTTTAGTTGAAAGGAAACATTTCTTGGTACTCTGAGATGCCATATGTGTCAGCACTAGAGATGTATAGCAGCCGTGTATCCATCATGAGAATAATTCCATTGTTTAGCATTTCAACGAAGAACTGAAGATGAGTAAATTATGGTATAAAAGGAGTCATGTTAAGCTCCTAAACCTTTGCTACATAGGATTATGTCTAGATAATTGTGAGTGTGGTTATAAAACCGTGAAAATGCCATTCATATATATATTTTTGAGACGGAGTCTCACTCTGTCGCCCAATCTGAAGTGCAGTGGTGTGATCTTAACTCACTGCAACCTCCACCTCCTGGGTTCAAGCAATTCTCCTGCCTCAGCCTCCCAAGTAGCTGGGATTATAGACGCTTGCAACCACACCCGGCTCATTTTTGTATTTTTAGTAGAGACGAGGTTTCACCATGTTGGCCAGGCTGGTCTAGAACTCCTGGCCTCAAGTGATCTGCCCGCCTTGTCCTCCAAAAGTGCTGGGATTACAGACCTGAGCCACTGAGCCACTGTGTCCAGCCTAAATATCTTCATTTGTTTGTTTTTTGAGACGGTGTCTTGCCCTGTCGCCCAGGCTGGAATGCAGTGGTGCGATCTCGGCTCACTGCAACCTCTGCTTCCTGGGTTCAAGTGATTCTCCTGCATAGCAGGGATTACAGGCGCCTGCCACCATGCCCAGCTAATTTTTGTATTTTTAGTAGAGATGGGGTTTCACCACATTGGCCAGGCTGGTCTCGAACTCCTGACCTCAAGTGATCCTCCCACCTCGGCCTCCCAAAGTGCTGGGATTACAAGTGTGAGCCACCGAGCCGAGCCCCCAATTCGTAATTTCTGAAAGAGAAGTTTACCTACCAAGTGGAGATCTCAGATAGTAACTGAAAGCAGAAAGGAAAGCAGAGAGGAAAGAGTTGTAGGAAATATCTTTGCAGATTTTCCCATCTCAGAGGAGTCAGTAGATACCATTTCAATCTTCCAATTATAAATAGGGAAATTTATATTGAAATTTGAAAATTTTTTTTCATGTAACCACATGTTATTCAAAACAGGAAGCCTGCTTTCTGAATCATTAAAGAGACTAATAAGAAAAATATATCCTGTATGGAAAAGATAGAAAATAATGTATACAGCATGGAAATCACCTTTACTTAAAAGACTGAAAGAACTTTTAAAATTATCTTTACTTGGCATATTTCTTGGAAGAAATTTCTTCACAGTGTTGTGTCTTTTCTAAATTATCTTGACTTTTATTCTTACCTTACTGAATGTGTTAATCATGAATGTATAATGCATTATAACAAGTACCTTTTTAGGTACAAGATGATATTTTGATGGAAACTTACTCTTCTTGGACATGATTATATTGATGACCTAACATTGAACCATCTTTGCATAACTAAAATAAATCCCACTTGGATTTAGTAGATTATTCTTTATAGATTTGATTTGCTAGCATTTTAATATTTACAGCTATATAAAAAGGGATATCTGAGGTTTTCTTTTATGTTTACTGTGGTAGGTTTTAGTGTCAGGGCTAGCATTGTGAAACAATTGAGAAACTTTCTTTTACTTCTTCATATATTCATTGGTTGGGTTCTGGAGTCAGGAAAGGGGGAAGAAATTTTAGTTCTTCTCCTCCTACGTCACTCACCTAGGACTCTGACTAAAATCAATAGTACTATAATTAAATTATATAGTTTACTGCTTAGCTAGATTTTTGGGGGAACCAGCTTGGGAACCAAATTACCATCTCAGGCCATTTTTTTCCTTTATGAAAAACTCGTAGCAAATTCTAGATAATTAAAAGAGTGTGTACTAATTAATTAAAAGATTTGTGTGTATTTCTCTCTCCCATCATCTTCTTTCACTGCCAGCATGATCATGTGGCTGTGTATTATCCTCTGGCAGCCACCCATCTAATGAATTTATTTTGGCTTCTGTTACCTGGTATTTAATCTGAGTATTTTGAGTGCTAAAACATATTAGTAAACCTGTTGAAAGCCTGGCTCTAGAAACAAAGCCTAACTCACACACTTCTGGTGAGACTTTGATACAACTTTCTGTGTGGCAGTTAGGCAATTCTTTACATCATCTCTTTTTTTTTGACCCAGCACTTCTGTTCATAGAAGATAATCTGAAAGAAATCATTGCAGATATACGGGATGATTTAGTTACAGTGATGCACAGTTGAAGCATCTTTTATAAATGTAAAGATGTATAAACAACTTGAATGCTCAGCAGTAGGGAAGTAGTTAAATGAATATAGATAATTAAGTAATGGAATATTAAGTAGCCATAGAGTGTTACTGATAAATATATGTGTGACAGTGAAAGTTGTCTGTAATATATTAAGTGAAAAAAAATTTTACAAAACTTAAAGGCCCCATAAAATCCCATTTTGAAAAATAGGTTTGTAAATGCATGCACACAGCCTGGAATAACACATACTGAAGTAAAGGTAGTGGTGATCTCTTGGAGGCATGAGATTATGGGTAACTGTTTTCTTCTTTTCTATTAGTGTATCAGCTTTTCTGGAATGAACGTATATTACTACTGAAATAAGGAAAAAAATCACCCTTTTTTAAAAGGAACAAATGCCAGCACACATAGAAGATGTAGAAATTATATCTCCATAAGAAGTAATGCATAACTAGAAAATCATTCCAAATAAAATGATATGAACATTAGTTTTTAATTGTTTAGTCCCTACTATCTCTGGAGACACTAAGTCTTAAGCAGAAAAACCAAACCAAGTGCAGATCTCCTAGAAGCCTCATTTAGAAGGATCCAAGTCTGTTCTTATCACATCTGTTTTCAAAAAAAAATATTTTGCTCTCGTTATGCTTGAAAGGAGTTCTTTAACTTAAAAATTTTATGTGTTCTAATTATTTCTGTTGGGTTATTTGACAGACCGCCTGGACATTAGGGCAGCCCGGATTCTTCTGGATAATGACCATTATGCCATGGAAAAATTGAAGAAAAGAGTGCTGGAATACTTGGCTGTCAGACAGCTGAAAAATAACCTGAAGGGCCCAATCCTGTGCTTTGTTGGCCCTCCTGGGGTTGGTAAAACAAGTGTGGGAAGATCAGTGGCCAAGACTCTAGGTCGAGAGTTCCATAGGATTGCACTTGGAGGAGTATGTGATCAGTCTGACATTCGAGGACACAGGTAGAACACTTCTCTCAGTTTAATCTCTGATTCCTCTTTCTTTTTAATTGACTAGAGCTCCCTAAAAGCTTAGGCATAGCATACGTCTGTTTTCTTTAAAGGGCTATTTGTGGTACCTTCAATGGAAAGGACATTTACAAGACTTATCAGCTAGCCTAGAGCCTCTAAGCACCCAAACTGACCTTAGTTTTGTTTGACAGTGGATACCTACTCTGTGCCTCAGCTTTCCTGGAATCTCATTTGAATGTAATTATAAGTTATTTATGATTGGATATTATTATGTCTTTACACTCTTTTCAACCCAGTAGCGGTCCATAAATAACCTCTAACTCTTAGAGTTAAACAAAGTAACTGCAATAGGGAGGGCCAATAGGAGGAGGTAGGAAGTCTTTAATAACAAGCTTGTTCTGATTGCAGTCTAAGCTTCCTTTTATGAAGGTTGGTTTGTATTATGAATATGAGTAATAAGGATAAGTGTTAGCGTAATTATTAAGGCTTATTCTTGCATTTTGGACTCACTTTCTATCAAAAAACAATAAACTGTAAGAACTATCTCTCTAGGCTGGGTGCAGTGGCTCATGCCTGTAATCCTAACACTTTGGGAAGCTGAGATGGGTGGATTGTTTGAGCCCAACAGTTTGAGACCAGCTTGGGCAACATAGGGAAACACTTTTGTCTCTACAAAATTTATATTTAAATTTTAAATTTTAATTTTTGTCTCTACAAAAATTAAAAAATCAGGCAGGCACAGTGGCATGCACCTGTGGTCTCAGCTACTCAGGAGGCTGAGGTGGGAGAATCATTTAGGCCTGGGAAGGTCCAGGCTGCAGTGAGCCATGATTGTCCCACTGCTCACCAGCCTGGAGACAGAGACATTATCTCAAAAAACAAACAAACAACAACAACGAAACTGTTTCTGATTCATCTGACATTATTAGAATCAGATTTGCATGTTGCATTCATTGTTTTCCCTGATCTCTCTGTTGATCTGATGGAAGATGCCTTGGGAAGGTATGAATTTACATTTCATGGTTTAAAGGATTCATAGCAATTGTAAGTTGTGAGAAAACATACCTATAGTGTATGTGTTAAAGAACATGTTTAAATGTAGAAACCATGAACTGCTTATAAAAGAATATGATGCTTTTTAAATATCTTGTTCTCTATTATTCAAAGGGATCCCTATCCATAGACAGGGATGGGAAACTGTTTCAGAAACTTTTCTATGAGAAATGGTTATTTTTATTCTCTTTTATTTGCTCACTTAAAATTCTTATGCATTTAAAAAAAATCATTACTGGCCTTGTGTGGTAGCTCACACCTGTAATCCCAGCACTTTAGGAGGCCAAGGCAGGCAGATTACTTGAGCTCAGGAGTTCAAGACCAGCCTGGGCAACATGGTGAGACCCCATCTCTAAAAAAATAATAAATTTTAAAAAAGAATCATCACGGCCGGGCGCGGTGCCTCAAGCCTGTAATCCCAGCACTTTGGGAGGCCGAGACGGGCGGATCACGAGGTCAGGAGATCGAGACCATCCTGGCGAACACGGTGAAACCCCGTCTCTACTAAAAAAATACAAAAAAACTAGCCGGGCGAGGTGGCGGGCGCCTGTAATCCCAGCCACTTGGGAGGCTGAGGCAGGAGAATGGCGTGAACCCGGGAGGCGGAGCTTGCAGTGAGCTGAGATCCGGCCACTGCACTCCAGCCTGGGTGACACAGCGAGACTCCGTCTCAAAAAAAAAAAAAGAATCATCACAAGATTTTAGTAAATAAACAATGAGGGGTGCAGATCAGAGTAGAGGATTGATTTGGGTGATTTCTTCTGGCAATTTCAAAAGATATTTTTGTTGCCTAGACTTCTTATTCTTGCATGTACCACTAGAGGCTGTAGTTAGCTTTCGTAAAGGAATTGGCATTTCTCTTGGACCACACTTAAAGAAGCTGCGTCTAGGGCCTAAATCTTCTCATTTTAGCGACAGAGTAAGTCTTTGACGGCATTTAGAGAGTGAGTTTGTGGAATTATATGAAATTGACATCATAAGCACATGACACGTAGGTGATTTGTTCTTATTTCTTTTCACATTGGTATTGATTATTTGATAAGGCTTGGAAAGCACTTAGTTAATGTCTGACACACAGCATTCACTAAAAATTAGCTTTAACCATTTAAATTCTATTAATAAATTCTCAGGAGGACAAATTTAGATTTACAAGCTTCAGTATGAGTTTTTATAAATTTCAATCTGATTTTTTAAATTGCCTTCTAAAATATTTATCCTATTCTCAGCATTATTGCTTAATTTATATGGCAGAATTAGGGAAAATGCATTTTTCTATTGCCTATTAATGGACAGTGTATAGTGTCATGGTTCTCACCACTTATGAACATCGTTGGATTAAAATAAATCTCTCTTTTAAATCCTTACTGACATCTAAAATTTGTTCTTTTTTTCAAGTGAATATGCTTTTGTGTGTGTGACTATATTAAGAAAATTGAGCCTAAAGAAAATAAGACTTGACTTTATGAGTCTTGTAAAAGGAGGTCATGTTACAATCACCATTGCCTAAAATATTTGTAAATATAACCTTTTTAGAAACGTATGTATGGAGGCTGTGATGGTTGCTGAGTAAAAAGTATCAGGATTTGTTTTGTGAATCATTTTATTCAGCCTGATTTTAGATACACCTTGCTGGTAGGTGTTACTTAGCTATCAGTATACCAGATGTTTGATTAACTAGTATAGTAGCCTGCCCTTGTGCTGTTGGGGACGTATTACCCATCTACCCCATAAATTATTAAAGCCTGTTGAAAAATTTTATTTCAAGGCCGGGCGCGGTGGCTCAAGCCTGTAATCCCAGCACTTTGGGAGGCCGAGACGGGTGGATCACGAGGTCAGGGGATCGAGACCATCCTGGCTAATACGGTGAAACCCCGTCTCTACTAAAAAATACAAAAAACCAGCCGGGCGACGAGGCGGCCGCCTGTAGTCCCAGCTACTCGGGAGGCTGAGACAGGAGAATGGCGTCAACCCGGGAGGCGGAGCTTGCAGTGAGCTGAGAGGCGGCCACTGCACTCCAGCCTGGGCGGCAGAGCAAGACTCCGTCTCAAAAAAAAAAAAAAAAAAAAAAAAAAAAAAAAAAAAAAATTTATTTCAAACCCTGTTTGGAAGCACGTGGAGAGTAGTGGGGTTCAGTTGTTGAGGAAAGGGTGAGGGCAGAGCATGCACTTAGGTCAGTTATGAATTGAAGGTGAATAGGAGGAGGAGAGAAAGAACAGTTGAGGATTCCAGCACAACCGTGGGTGTGCCTGGGGGAACATGCGGTTCCATGTGACAGTTGAGGCATTTGGGAGACAACCCAGGTCTTGGCATTTGAGTACTGGTCACGTGCTCACAGTTAGAGTTCATGAAAAGTTTTGTTTTTCCTTAGCCTCTGAGTAGGCACCACTGTTCCGCAGTCTTAGAATAGCCAAGGAAAAAGAAAGCTGCTTTGTTACTGCCCTTGCTTATCCTCTCGATTTTGCCACTCACTCTCCCTGTTTTTCCATGTGTAGAACCCTGGCCTTTTGCTGAAAGTACCTGCGTATGAGAAGGAGGATGCCGATAAGTTGGGGATTTATTTTAAAAACAAGCAAAGATATATTTTTTAGGGTTAAGCAGTAATGAGGTGGGAGATGGGGAAGAAAAAGAAAGGCTTGCCTTAACATTTAATCCTACACTTGGAAAATAATAGTGACCTGACTAAACATTGGCTCATTTTTGTCTATATTGTTTTGAGTAGCTTAAAGGGAGAATAATATTTATACTATGTATTAACTCATTCAGTTTTCAGTCTTTTGACATTTCTCATTTGGGTTTATCTCCACTGTGATTTTCTGTCCACTTTGTAAGCCACAAAATACCCGTTCCCTTCTATCAATTTTAACAACTTAAATTTTTATATTTAAATATTACATTTAAGTAATGTAAATCAATTCACACAACGTAAATATAAAGTAACTTCTTTTAAGATGAAGTTTTATGAAATCATGTTTGCATAATTGTTTTCATTTGTTCTTTGGTAAAAGAAATAATATATTAATATTATGATATATCTTAAAACACTATTGATATTCACTCCTAGAAATAATTTATCAGCTGTTTATTTAGATAATAAAATTATATTATTGCGAGAAATCCTTGGCTCAACTTGCAAACAAGATGAGAAGAAAAATGACCTTGTGATTTCCACATTGATACATTTTCATATGTAACCTGAAATGGTAAAGTTATAAATAAACTATTTCATTATTATTTCTACAAGGGAAAAATAACTGAAACAGCAAGCCTCTAATATATTTTTTAGCATAGTGTACCAGATATATTATGGTTTGCCCACTATCCTTTCAACTTGTATTTGCATGCAACTCTTCGTTGCCTCTCCAAAACTTAGGTTTATTTTAAAGACTCAACCCAGGGCTTCCTCCATTAATGTAAGTGCAGTCAGTTATGATTTTACTCTTCTCTAAACTGACCACCTATTGTGCTCCTTTATAGAATACGGGCCTCTGGCATTTCTGCCATACAACTGTGGAGATGAAACATAAATACGTTTATAAAAAGTACAAGCTTTCTCAGGCAGGGGATTTATTATATATCTTCTTTATGTACCCCATGATGCTTATTTAACATGGTGCTAAATGTGGTGAGTGCTCTCTAGGTGTTTGTGAATTCATATAAGATTAAAACATAGTATTTTGGAAGTTGTGCAACCCTTTAGATGAGTACACCCGTACAAGTTAGTCTATGAAAAGATTTAGTAATGACTACCAGAAGAAGAAGAATTGCGTTTGTTTAAACATGCTATTATACATTAAAATCCCAGTTTCTTAAAGACTATTTTCTTTTGAGATCATTAGGATCTTTTTTAAACTGATTACTTTTCAAGTTTGAGATACACCCACACACACCCACACACCCACCTCTATCCACACCCACACCCACACCCACACCTACACATCCACACACCCTTGGTAGAAAATGTGAAAAGGAAAATGAAAGGAAAAAAAATTGTCATGTTTTTCTATCATACAAAGATAATCACTGTTAACATTTGTTTTGTACTGCCAAACTTATCATTGGATTTTAAGTAACAGAATTGTAATCCTGTCATTTTCACTTAACATTGTAACACTTAAACTCTTTTATATTCCAAATTCTTTGTAAATTTTATTTTAATGGTTTGCATTATAGCCTGAGGGAGCCCTTTAATCGAACAGGTAGGAAGAGTGGATGGTGAAATGCCTGTTTTTCTCTCTTGTCTGCTATAAAAGACATTTGCAAAAGTTACTTCCATGAGGCAGAAATTGAAATGGGACTCAGGTGTACTGATTTCTGCTCTTGTGCTTTTTCCAGGAAACCAGAAGTAAACTTTAAGTAGCTGTTGCTAATAACGATGAGCATCTTTGGAAAGCTCACTGTGTGCCAGGCACTGTGCTGTGTGCTTTACCTGTGTTCTCTCATGATCCTTTTATTAATACAACCCACCAAGTTGACACTATTATCCCCATCTTATAGGTGAGGAAACTGAGGCTTAGGTCAAGTAATTTGCCCAAAATAGTATTCAGAGGCTTGTACTATGTTACCTTTAGAGTGTTGATGGAAAGATGCTTTGAGTGCTGGAATGGTGGATCTGGTGGGAAACAGTCTTACAGCTCTATATCTAGCCACTACTCTGTGGTGAGACCCCGTCTCTGTCATAAAAGTGCTCACTGGCTCTTTAGAGGAGGTTATTATACCCATGAATAAAAACTAGGTCATAAGTAACCATCAGATGAATTATGGGGCCAGTAAATGCTGTAGACGTTGCATTATTGGAGCAGTCACTTTGTGAGAGGTAGTCAGAAAAAGTTTTTTAGAATTGTTGGGGTTTACGTAAGCAGGAAGAGGAGTATTAAGGGCAGGAAGGCACCATATTTTTAACAAAGGTAAAAAGTTTAAGAGCGTAATAGGATCTTGATTGTGGATGAAGCAAAAGAGTAACGGCAGCAAATTGGGAAGATGAATGGGAGCTGGATTGTGAAAAGCCTCGAACTCCAGACAAAGGAGTTTGAACCTTATTCCGTAGGCTCTGGGAAGCAATGGAAAGTGTAAGAGGAATTGCTTATATACAATGTGAGTAGAATCTAGGATTCCACTTTTTTTAGAAAGGGTGCCTACCTAGAATATTATTTTCTCTCTGTAACTTTAGGTGCGGAATTGTCAGTACCTGTTTTTGAAGTTTACTCATCAAAAAAGGAAAGGCAAATAAATAACTGTAGCAAAAAATGACCTGTTAGAGGCTTTAAGATTCTTTTTAAAAATTCCCTTCCCTACCGCTCTTAAAATCAGAGTAATGGCAAATCTGTAAGTTCTCTAGAAAATAATTTGAAAGAATTTATTAATTCTGAGTCTTGTCTTTCTTGTATCTGATTCTGAAATCTTGAATATGCTAATTCCTTATATTAACAGGACAATGTTTATTGCATTTGCTTCCCTTGCCTTGGTCACCTTTCCTGGATGAAAGGCATTCCCACGATGTTTTTAAGGCTTGCTTGTCTTTTCAAAGGTCACTCTGTTTGTTCTGTCCTACTTTATACCAGTCATGTGGCAGAATTCAGGCCTGCTCTGTGAATCGGCTTTGTGCAGATCATGAGGTAACTGCGGCTGTTCCACTTCTCGTTGATCATTTTCTTCTCGGCGGTCAGGCTTTTTTATGCCTCTTCAGAGACAGCATTTGCTTTGCACAACGTAGACAGCAGGGTTATAATTAAAATTAGTAAATTGCTGCTTTCAGTTTTGCTGGCTTTGTAAAAAATGCACCTTTTTTGGTTTGATAAACATATGTGTTTTTATTTCATGCCACACTCTACATCTGTCATAATTATGTGGGTGATTCTGGTCCAAATACGATAAAGCATGCTCTCACATTTTAACATTCAACAAAATACCTGGCTGGCCGAATGTGGTTATTGCCAATTAGTGCATATGGGATGAATACAGTTTTGTTCAAAATGACAGAATAAGAATAATGGAATTCTGATATAAATACTGTTGAACCCAGATCCTCGTACTATAGTTAACAGATTATTGCCTCTGAAAATAAAAGAGATTGGAGTTTTCTTTTTTGTTGTTGTTTTGGTCTACATTCTGAGTGGCCCTTTGAACCGATTTTAATCTCCTTTATGAAGATGATGATGTTTTAGCTGCCCTGGGGCAGCCATTTCAGTGTATATAAAGGTGGTTGTGTTGGGTAGGGGATGCTCTGGAAAATCATGGAAAGCATGGGAATTCATAGGGTACTTTGGACATTTTGGAATCTTAAAGAGTAAGAACCGTAACTGGTGACTCAAGTGTCGTGTTTCTTCATTTCACCAAATGGCAAATGTGATACAGTTCTTCCAATATCATGGGCAACTTGTAACCAGAATTAAGTAGAAGATAAGGTTAGAATTGAATATAATAACTTTTCATTTATCGTCGTGCCTTTTAAATACATAGTACCTCTTTGCTATATTATGGTGATAGCTAAATGATCTTTTCACATACCTAAGTTTCGATTTCTGCATGGGGTCGCTCCTGCCTCCTGACATCTCACACTGGAAATGTGCTGCTTGCTTTCTCTAGGCGCACCTATGTTGGCAGCATGCCTGGGCGCATCATCAACGGCTTGAAGACTGTGGGAGTGAACAACCCAGTGTTCCTATTAGATGAGGTTGACAAACTGGGAAAAAGTCTACAGGGTGATCCCGCAGCAGCTCTGCTCGAGGTAAGATTTGGAAAATTCCCTGTCTGTCTTCATACTGGAAGAGTATGGAGGAAGGTTGATAATCGTACTCAAATGATATACACAGTGGTGTAGCTTTAGTTATGGGAAAAACAGTTTGATACTGGCTGAGGTCTGAGCAATTTGGCGCTTCAGTTAAAATGTTTTTGAGATTTCTTTCACTAAGTCCCCTCTTTTTTTCTTTTCCTTTTCTATTTTAATCAAATAGTTTAACAAAATTTTGTGCACACTTGTTATCTAGAGACCAACAATTCTACACAGTTATGGCAAAAACAGCAAGCAAGTCTCCTCCCTGGGGTCCTCCATGCCCTCTTCTGCACTGTGACCTCTAACTTTTAGTTGATTAACCCTACTTTCAAAATAGCATGGCTATCTTGCACTTCTTGGTTTTTGTTTGTTTGTTTTTTTAGTTTTTGTCATTTTCTTTTTTTTTTTTTTTTTTTTTTTTTGAGACGGAGTCTCGCTCTGTCACCTAGGCTGGAGTGCTGTGGCTGGATCTCAGCTCACTGCAAGCTCTGCCTCCCGGGTTTACGCCATTCTCCTGCCTCAGCCTCCCAGGTAGCTGGGACTACAGGCGCCGCCACCTTGCCCGGCTAGTTTTTTGTAGTTTTTAGCAGAGATGGGGTTTCACCGTGTTAGCCAGGATGGTCTCAATCTCCTGACCTTGTGATCTGCCCGTCTCGGCCTCCCAAAGTGCTGGGATTACAGGCTTGAGCCACCGCGCCTAGCCTAGTTTTTGTCATTTCTATAGACTCCCCCCAACAGGAGGTGAAGATTTTACCTTTTTTCTTCCCTTGTCCCCACTGTACCATTTTTATATCCTAGATCGCACAATAAGAAGTTTTTCTTGTTTCTGTTACATCCATATTAGTATTTACATTATTCTGATTATGTAAATGTTTTTCACAGCAGGAGCCACGTGGTAAACTATGATCACTTTTCCTGTTCCTGTTTTGTTTTCTCTATGTTTTAAAATCTTTTCAGAGTTAATTGTCTTATTTCTTTTGTTTGCTTTTTCATCAGTCGTCTAATTCTGTCAAGACATTCAGACACTTTAGGTGTTCTATCCATTTTCTCTTAAAGCGTCCAATCTGAACTGGTTGTTTTTGACATCCGGTTCTTTATGGCTGCCTCCTAGGTTCTCCCTTCACCTCTCACCATGTTGGATTTCCTGTCTCCCGTATTCCATTTCTTGCTCTTTCTTGGTCCATTCCCTCATTTTTGTGGTGTTAACTCCCTGATAGTTTCCCGAGAAAGCTTGCATGAGTGGTAAATGTTTTAGACTTTGCATATCTGAAAATGTCTTTATGTTTCCCTCATACTTGATTGGTAATTTGAGTATAGAATTCTGGTAAAAAATAATTTTTCTACAGAATTGTACTTTGCCTCCATTTTACTTCACTTTCCCATTTCAGTGTTGCTGTTGGTAAGACTGATTCCATTCAGTTCCTATCCTTTCAGACCTGCTTTACCCTGAAAACTTTCAGGTTCTTCCCTTTATCCTGGGATTCCGAAATTTCATAATAGTCTGCCTTGGCACGGGGTTTCTTTTCATGCATTTTTGCTCATTCTTTCTTTGAATTCTTCCTTTTCTTTGGTTCTAAAATGTTTTCTTAAATTCTTTTATTGATGATTTTTCCCCTTTATTTTTTGGAACTCCCATGACTTGGATATTACATTTCTGACTTACCTTTCCTTTCCTATTAGTCGCCACTGTTATGTTTTGCTCTGCTTTCTGTGTAGACTTTCTCAGATTTATCTTTGAAAAACCCTCTGAGTTTATTATTTCCTTTTTTTTTTTGAGACAGAGTCTCGCTCTGTTGCCCAGGCTGGAGTGCAGTGGCCGGATCTCAGCTCACTGCAAGTTCCACCTCTGGGGTTCACGCCATTCTCCTGCCTCAGCCTCCCGAGTAGCTGGGACTACAGGCGCCCGCCTCCTTGCGCAGCTACTTTTTTGTATTTTTTAGTAGAGACGGGGGTTTCACCATGTTAGCCAGGATGGTCTCGATCTCCTGACCTTGTGATCCGCCCGTCTCGACCTCTCAAAGTGCTGGGATTACAGGCTTGAGCCACTGCGCCCGGCGAGTTTATTATTTCAAAAACTTTTTTTCTCTGCGTGTTCTTTTATAGTATCCTGTTCTTGTTACATAGTTGTAATATATCTTATCTCCATGAGAAAGATACTTATATTTTTTAAAATTTTACTTCTCTTACCACTCGGTATATTAAAAGAAAAGAAAAAAGTTACTTCTTTTAAGCTGCTTTAATCTGTTTATTATGTATTTCTTTTAATCTCTTTTATATTAGAGTCTTTCATTAGACATCTGGACATTTTTGTTTGTGTGTTTATATTTAATAGTAAGGAACAAAAAGGCTGATTGGAGGCTATGAGCATAGGAGTGGGGCTTATCAACAGTGAGTTCCACAATAGAGTGGCCTGGCTGGGCTGTTTGGTTGAGGAATCTTCTACTCAATTAACTTTAAGTCTTCCTTCTTAGGATGGTCAGATTCCTCAGAGAAGACTCTTCATATCTCTTGCCTTGAGAATGAAGGCCTGGCTGCCATCATTCTGGGAACCCAGCAGGGGAAGAATGATTGGGGTCAGGGGTATCACTGCATTTGGCATCTGTATATATGCATTCACCCAAGCTCTTGTTTTCAGCATAGTATATGTTCTTCTCAGCTGTGCCCAGGGTCCAGTGTGCAGAGAACCACTGTTTTATGTTCTTAAGAAAATAAACTTCCAGTGTTTTGCTGGGGTGGGGGAGAGGATCTGGGATCTGACTGCTTCCTAAATTTATTTCAGCCAGTCCTCCTTATTTTAGCACATCAGCCCCTCCTCCCTTTTACCCTTGTTTAAAATATTATTAATGCAAATTGATTTGTAACCTTGAGGAAACCTTACTTTGTGGAAGTTTTTATTTTTTTCTTGTTTATTTCTGTGCTTTGAGCTCCCTCATGCTTTCTGTTTTTTTTCTGTTTTTGTGATCTTAGAAGAGGATGGCCTGGGACATGTGTCTTATTAAGCAGGAGACCATACATTCTGGTTTGTCTGGCACATTCCCAGTTTATGCCTAATATTAAGTGCACCCTTTTTTGGTCTCAGAAGTGGGTTTTGTTTGGATGATAAAAAAATACAGTTACCTTACTTAAAAGCCCTGGTGTTTGGAGGTAAGAGTTTGATTTGGTTCAGTTTTGCTATTTTTTATTGAAAGATCATTACCTTCTGGCTCCATAACTGGTTTACTCTGGTTCATTTTACTATGAAGAGTAAAATAGTGAACATTATTTAAGATTTTAGTAGTTTCTTATATAATATCTTTAGACTTTCAGTTTAATTTATATTGAGACATTTTTTCAGGTTATCTGACAGATTTTCCCATTAGACACTTACAGTTATCCTGTTGAAAAGAATTTTAGAGTACTTCCCTAACACTTAAATTTTTTCAACAACTGTTTTGAAGCAAGTTCACCGAAGACAGCTTTACAGGTAGTAGATGATTAAGTCCCCTGTTTATTTGTTCAGTTGATACACACTGTGTTTTAGGTCTTCACCTATATATACTTTGTAATGATTCAATAGTATTTGTTAAATTAATCTTTGGTAACAAGCAGCTAACATAATGATATTTTCTTGTCTGATGTAGACCTTGGTACTCACTTTTTTGGCAGTCGATTTATTAGCATTCAAAAAAATAAGTATGAAAACCTCAAATGGTATCTCAAAGTGAATGCCCCTGGGCCCACGTACTAATCACTGTAGTTTAGTTATGAATAGCATCGGTTCCTTACAGACTATAAATGCTATAAAATGAAGCAAGACATACATGTGGAGGAACTGAGTATCTTGGTACCTGACATCATCTTCCTCCCTGCTTGCTCAAGTCCTGGGTAAAAACCTCAGACCTCACAGATTGTTGAAACAGTTAAATAACAATACATGTTAAAGCACTTTATAAATGGTAAAGTACTCTACAGATGTTACTTTAATATCCACTGATATGTGTCCATTTTGAAAGCCACTTGCTGTTTCCATTGCCAGTAGGTTCACTTAAATTTAAAAAAAGAACAAATTCAATTACACAACACTTTACATTTAAAGTGAATATTCCTGAGAGTTTGAAGACCCAGGTATAGTTTTTTTTTTTTTTTTTTTTTTTTTTTTTAGACGGAGTCTCGCTCTGTCACCCAGGCTGGAGTTCAGTGGCACAATCTTGGCTCACTGTAACCTCCGCCTCCTGGGTTCAAGCAATTCTCTGCCTCAGCCTCCCAAGTAGCTGGGATTATAGGCGCCCACCACCACACCCGGCTAAATTTTTGTATTTTTAGTAGAGACGGGATTTCACCATCTTGGCCAGGCTGATCTCGAGCTACTGACCTCATGATCCACCCGGATCCTCCACGCCGTCTCGGGCCTCACCAAAAGTGCTGGATTCACAGGCCTTGAGCCACCGCGCCTGGCCCAGGTATAGTTTTATCATCTTTCCACATAGAAAACCTACTTTAAAAAAATGATATCTAGATATTATTTGTAAAATGTATAAGATTATTTTATGTTTAAGCTAATTTATATTATTAAGGTAAGCTTAGTGAGGAAGGCATGTTGAAAGCTAGGCCTCTTATACCAGATAGCCAAGTTGTGAGTTCAGAGGAAAAATTCTCAAAGGAAATTAGATATGCTATTCGAGTGAACACACCGATGATAAGAAAGTGAAATGGCCTTATTGCTGATATGAAGAAAGTTTTAGTGGTCTGGATAAAAGATCAAGCCAACCACAACATTCCCTTAAGCCAAAGCCAGTCCAGAGCAAGGCCCTAAGGCTCTTCAGTTCTGTGAAAGCTCAGAGAGGTGAGAAAGCTGCAGAAGAAAAATCTGAAGCTAACAGAAGTTGGTTCATGAGATTTAAGGAAAGAAGCCATTTCCACAACATAAAGTGCAAAGGAAAGCAGGAAGTACTAATATATTGTAGAAGCTGCATCATGTTGTCCACAGCATCTAGCTAACATCATTGATAAAGGTGGCTACACTAAACAACAGATTTCCTGTGTAGATGAAGCAGCCTTATCTTGTATTGGAAGAAGTGTCATCTAGGACTTTCATGGCTAGAGAAGTCAGTACCTGGCTTCAAAGCTTCAAAGGGCAGGCTAACTCTCTTGTTAGGGGCTAATGCAACTGGTGACTTTAAGATGAAGCCAGTGCTCATTGACCATTCTGAAAACCCTAAGGCCCTTAAGAATGATCCAGAATCTACTCTGCCTTTGTTCTGTAAATGGAACAAGAAAGCCTAGGTGACAGCGCATCTGTTTATAGCATGGTTTTACTGAATACTTTAAGCCCACTGTTGAAACCTACTGTTAAAAAAAAAAAAGATTCTTTTGAAAATATTACTGCTCATTGTCAATGCTTCTGGTCACCCAAGAGCTGTGATGGAGATGTACAAGGAGATTAATATTGTTTTCATGCCTTATAAAACAACATCCATTCTGCAGCCCATGGATCAAGGAGTTATTTTAACTTTCAAGTCTTATTATTTAAGAAACACATTTTTTAAGGTTATTGCTCCTATAGATTATGATTCCTCTCATGCATCAGGGTGAAGTACATTGAAAACCACTAGAAAAGATTCACCGTTCTAGATGCCATTAAGAACATTCATGATTCGTGGGAGGAGGTCAAAATATCAACATGAACAGAAATTCAGGAAGAGTTGATTCCAGCCCTCATGGATGACTTTGAGGGGTTCAGGACTTCAGCGGAGGAAGTTACTTCAGATGTGGTAGAAATAGCAAGAGAACTAGAATTAGAACCCAAAGATGTGACTGAAATACTGCAATCTCGTGATAAAACTTGAACAGATGAGGAGTTGCTTCTTACTTATGAGCAAAGAAAGTGGGTTTCTTGAAATGGAATCTACTCCTGGTAAAGATGCTATGAACCTTACTGAAATGACAACCTTGATGCTATGAACCTTGTTGAAATTCTAAACAATTTAGAATATTATGTAAACATAGTTGATAAAGGGAGCAACAGGGTTTGAGAGGATTGACTTCAATTTTGAAAGAAATTCTACTGTGGGTAAAATGCTATCAAACAGCAGTGCAGGCTATAAGGAATTATTTCATGAAAGGAAGAGTCAATAGATGAAGCAAATTTTACTGTTGCCTTATTTTAAGAAATCACCCACAACCACCCTAACTTTCAGCAGCCACCACCCTGATCAGTCATCAACCATCAGTATTGAGACAAGACACTCCACCAGCAAAATGGTAACAACTAACACTGAAGACTCAGGTGATTAGCATTTTATAGCAATAAAGTATATGTTAATTAAGGCATCTACATTTTTTTTTAGACATAATGCTATTGCACACTTAACAGACTATAGTATATAGTGTAAACATAACTTTTATATGCACTGGGAAACAGAAAAAAATACATATGTCTCACTCTGTTGCAAAATTTGCTTTATTGCAGTGGTCTGGAATTGAACTCACAACGTCTCTTAGGTATGTCTGTATTGATTAGGGGTTGCAAATAAATTTTAGCGAGTAGGCAAATTTGCAAATATGGAATAATAAGGATCAACTGTAGTTACTGCTTTATGCCATTATCTTTTAAATCAGATGAGGAAAAGTTACATCAACAATATATTTACGCTGTCTTTTATGTTGGCAATGTCATCGCTTCTGCCAACGCTCTCTATTTCTTTGTGTGGATACCATCTAGTGTCCTTTAACTTCAGTCTTTCGTATTTCTTGTCTCATCTCCTGGTGACATATTCTCAGTTTTTATTTTTCTGGGAATGTCTTAGTTTCTCCCTCATTTTTGAAGTAATTTTGTTGGTATAGAATTTGGGTTGACAGTTGTTTGCTTTCAGCCCTTTCATATATCCTCTCACCACTTTCTGGTCTCTGTGGTTTCTGCTATGAAGCCAGCTGTTAACTTGTGGCGGATCTCTTATGCCTAATGAGGGCAGCATTTTTCTCTCATACTTTTTTTGTTTTTTTGTTTTTTTGTGTTTTTTTTGTTTTTTGTTTTTTTTTGAGACGGAGTCTCACTCTGTCACCCAGGCTGGAGTGCAGTGGTGCGATCTCAGCTCACTGCAAGCCCCGCCTCCCGGGTTCACGCCATTCTCCTGCCTCAGCCTCCTAAGTAACTGGGACTACAGGCGCCCGCCACCTCGCCCGGCTAGTTTTTTTTTTTTTACTTTTAGTAGAGACGGGGTTTCACCGTGTTCGCCAGGATGGTCTCGATCTCCTGACCTCGTGATCCGCCCATCTCGGCCTCCCAAAGTGCTGGGATTACAGGCTTGAGCCAGCGCACCCGGCCTTCTCTCATAGTTTTCAGGATTCTCTTTTTGTCTTTCATTTCAGACAGATTGACTGTGTTTATGTGTCATCCTCTGAGTTTACTTAGATCTTTTTGAGCTTCTTGGATGTGTAGGTAAATGTTTTTCATCAAATTTGAGATGTATGTGGCTAGTATTTCTTCAAATATTCTTTATGCCTCTTTCTTTTTCCTCTGCTTCTGAAACTCATATTATGGTGTGTTGGTAATCTTTGCAGAGTCCCTTTGGTCTCTAAAGTGCTGTTCACTTTTTTTAAAACCTTTTTTCTTTCTATTCTTCAGACAGGATCATCTCAGTTGACCTGTCTTCATGTTCATTGATTCTTTCTTCTGCCAGTTGAAATTGTCGTTCAGCCCCTCTACTGAATTTTTCATTCAAATTACTGTAGTTTTCAACTCCAAAATTTTCTGTTTTAAAATTTTTATTATTTATCTTTGTTTATATTCTCTATTTGTCAAGATATCATTCTCATACTTTCCTGTAATTCTTTAGACACGATTTCCTTTAGTTTTTTTAAATGTTAATAAATATATACAACAGAAAAGTGCTGTTTTACCACTTTTATGTGTACAGTTCAGTAATGTTAAGCACATTCGCATTGTTGTGCAGCCAAACTCTAGAACTTTTTTATCTTGTTGAAGTGAAGGTGTATACCCATTACACAGCAATTCGCTGTTTCTTTCTCCCTCCCTCAGTCCCTCCAGCTACCATTTTCTTTTCTGTTTCTATGAGTGGCTACTCTATATACCTCATATAAGTGGATCGTACAGTATTTATCTTTTTATAATTGACTGACTCCACTTAGTGTCCTCGAAGTTCATCCATGTTGTGGCATTAGTTTTTTAAGCATATTTATAATAGCTGATTTGTAATCTTTTTTTTTTTTTTTTTTTTTGAGACGGAGTCTTGCTCTGTTGCCCAGGCTGGAGTGCAGTGGCATGATCTCGGCTCACTAAAAGCTCCGCCTCCTGTGTTCACAGCATTCTTCTGCCTCAGCCTCCCGAGTAGCTGGGACTACAGGTGCCTGCTACCACGTCTGTCTAATTTTTTGTATTTTTAGTAGAGATGGGATTTCACCATGTTAGCCAGGATGGTCTCAATCTCCTGACCTTGTGATCCGCCCGCTTTGGCCTCCCAAAGTGCTGGGATTACAGTCGTGAGCCACCGCGTCCAGCCACTGATTTGTAATCTTTATCTAATAAATCCAACATGGTCTTCCTTAGGGATGGTTTCCATTGACTTCATTTTTTCTTTTTTGAGACAGGGTCTTGCTCTGTCACCCAGGCTGGAGTGCATTGGCTCAATCTTGGCTCACTGCAACCTCTGCCTCCCGGGTTCAAGTGATTCTCCTGCCTCAGTCTCCTGAGTAGCTGGGATTACAGTCGTGTGCCACCACGCCTGGCTAATTTTTTGTATCTTTAGTAGAGATGGACTTTCACCATGTTGGCCAGGCTGGTCTTGAACTCCTGACCTCGTGATCCACCTGCCTCAGCCTCCCAAAGTGCTGGTATTACAGGCGTGAGCCACCGCGCCTGGTCAGAATGTATTAGAATGTATTTCTTAAGGCTGCCATAACAAAATACCACAGACTGTGTAGCTTTGAGGACCAAACAGAAATTCATTTCCTCATGGTTTTGGAGGCTAGCAGTGCAAGATCAAGGTGTCTATAGGTTTGGTTTCTCCTAAGGCCTCTCTCCTTGGCTGACAGACAACTGACTTGTGGCTGTGTCCTCGGGAGACCTTCTGTGTGCATGCATCCCTGGGTCTCCTCCTTCCTCTTATAAGGGTACCAGTTGTATTAGACTAGGGGCCTACTCTTACCTTCATTTAACCTTAATTACCTTCTTAAACGCCCTGTCTCCAAATGCAGTCTTCACCCTGACTGCCTTTGAGACAGAGCAAAGGGGGTTAAGGATTCTGTCCATTTTGAGGGGGCACAATTCAGTCCATAACAAAGGATATATGTAATAGATACATAATATATATGTACCAGTGTGCTCATATCATGTACTTTATGTAAAACGAAATCAGTTTTAAAAGGTAATTATATTTTCGATGAACACACTGTGTTCTAATTAGATAATTGTTTTTACTTCATAATATGTCTATCACAGCTTATTATATAAATACAAGTGTCAACTCTTGTTATTTTCTTGTGGTTCATACTTTTGCCTATACACTTTTTAATGATGTTTTGCAGGAATCTTTTTAAACCACTCCACCCATTTGTAATATTAGGCTCTGTGAACCCAGAAAAATTGAGACAGGTCTCAGTTCATTTAGGAAATTTATTTTGCCAAGGTTGAGGATGCGTGCCCATGACACAGTCTCAGGAGATCCTGATGACATGTGCCCAAGGTAGTCAGAGCACCACTTGATTTTATACGTTTTAGGGAAACATGAGACGTCAATCAGCATATGTAAGGTGAACATTGGTTTGGTCTGGAAAGGCGGGACACAGCTCTTTGGAGAGGGCTTCCAGGTCACAGGTAGATAAGAGACAAACCCTTGTGTTCTTTTGAGTTTCTGATTAGCCTTTCCAAAGGAGGCAATCAGATTTACCTCTGTGAGCAGAGGGGTGACTTGGAATAGAATGGGAGGCAGTTTGCCCTAAGCAGTTCCCAGCTTGACTTTTCCCTTTAATCTAGTGATTTGGGGGGGCCAAACATATTTTCCTTTCACAGCACACATGGACAGCAATGTGCTGTAATTATAGTTAAGGCAGATAAGTGAGGGCGCCACAGGCAGCCTTCGATGTTATGGAACTTCTTCCAAGTGAAGACATCTTCAATTCCATTTTGGATATTAAATATTTACAAGCCATTTTTTCTGGTATTTATAAATAAAAAAGATAAATACAAATACTAATATTTTTTACTTGCACTTTGGTGGGTCATTTTCCACTTTTGTGACCACTGGTCTAGATAGATAAACAAATGTCTTCACAAATGGGTAGTAGGTTCACAGGTGTTCATTTTGTTATTATGCATCATATCTTATATATGTTACCTATATTTGATGTATTCAAGATTGTAGAATATTTAGTGATAATTTTGCTTGAAAATTCTATAGGTGTTATTCTGATGAAATTCTCATTGCACAGGAGGAGGAATCTAAATCTTTTCAATCTATAGTTTCAGGGTCTTCTAGAATATTTTTGTTTCTTTAATTATTCCCTATTTTAATTTACTGAGACCTCTTCTTTAGTTATATTAACTAGATATGAATTGCATCTTTTAATTTTTCCCGTATTTATCCCCTACATGTCTCTAAAGCCCTTTTTCTTCTATGTCCTGAACACTTTTCTCAAGTTTGTCTTTCACAGATTTAATTTCCATAGTTGAGGATATAGAGGAAAAGTAAACTCAGTTTCTCCTACTGCATTCTCACAACACAGAACACCTCTGACCAAATGCATGGGGTTTTTCTCCACACGCCAAGCAAGCAGTTCTTCAGCATCCGACAACAGCTGGGTGTCCTCTAATTCAATTCTGACGCTGGCTATGAGATCCTACGGGTTGAGCACTCAGTCCCACAAGACTGCCTCCCACTTCAGATGTCAGTTGTGACTTGGCTTCCAGAACATGTGACCAAACAGTTATAAATTGGAGTTCCCACAAGTCCCTCCTCAGGTTTGCTTAATTTGCTAGAGTAGCTCACAGAACTCAGAGAAACAATTTACTTACATTTACTGGTTTATTAAAAGAATATTTTAAAGAGTACAAACAAACAGCACAGGAGCTTCCATCCCAGTGGAGTCAGGGTCCACCAGCCTTCTTGCACCTGGGTGTGCTCATATTCACCTTCCTGGAAGCCTCCTGACCTCAGTCCTTTCGGGTTTTTAATGGAGGCCTCGTCACATAGGCCCGATGGATTAAATCATTGGTCGTTGGTGATCAACTCAACTCTTAGCCCTTCTACCCTCCCCAGAGATTGGGGTGGGGAACTGACAAGTCCTCAGCCCTCTAATCATGCCTTAGTCTTTCCTGTGACCAGCCCCCATCCTGAAGCTATGGAGGGATTGCCAGCTACCAGTCAATCACTAACATACAAAATGATACTTATCACTTTGGTGATTCCAAGGATTTTAGGAGTTGCATGTCAGGAAACAAAGGGATGAAGGCCAAATGTATATTTCACAGTATCATAATAGTATTAATTGTGTGCGGCTTTCAGAGCTGATTTTAGTTATGTTATTTTATCTTTATTTTCTGTTGTGGAAAATTTTAACCATAGCAAAAGCAGAGCAGATAGTATAATGAATTCTATGGACTCATCACCCAGCTTTCATATCTTGTTTCATCTATTGTTTCCCATTCGCCCCACCCAACCTCTGATTGTTTTGAAGCAGATTCCAGACATCATCATCTTTTCACAAATGTTTCAGTATCTATCTACAAAAGGTATAACTTTTAAAAAGCATAATCATACTATATCACACCTAAAGATGACAGTTACTTAGTCATGTTTAATGAACTCTATGTCATCTATTCCTGGATTGCCTACAGACATCTGTAGTTCTTCTCTTGTCAGAAATTATTATTGAAGAACAATTCTCAGTGTACATTGCTCCCACGGTTCATCCCATTGTGACTTCACATTCCTAGGAATAATGTGTCATATCACAGCTATTTCCAGTACTTTCACAGTCATACCTTGTAGGTAGGAATTATAGTCCTAGGATTGATACAGAAAATCTTTTAGTTGGGGAAAATAAAGGAGAAACAGCCCTGATTATTTTTGAAAGCGGCCCTGGATATGGGCAGTAGAATCCCTGCTCTGAAGTTAGGGTAAGAAGACGAGGTTTGATAGCTACAAAGCTCTTAATTGTAATTTTCCTTCTTCCATGGACTCACCAGTTTGCCTTGGAGCTTCATCTGAGTAGTGGTTACCAGAAATTATTTTCTGCCAGAATATTGATCAGTATTTCTGATGCTGTTTAAATTCTATATGTCCTTTTATGCTTTTGAAAACCAGAAAGTATCTGAGACAGGTCTCAACCAATTTAGAAGTTTATTTTGCCAGTGTTCTCCAAAGATGATTTTGAGGGCTTCAATATTTAAAGGGGAATGGGCGGATACTGAGAAAAGAGGAGGAAATTTTAAAAGGTATGGGTAGACAAGAGACAAACGGTTGCATTGTTGTGAGTCTTTGATCAGCCATTCGCCTGTGAGAGGGGAGCAGAGGAATAGTCACTTATGCATTCATGTAGCTTAGTGAATCTGCATTTCTACATAAGATAAAATAAACATAGCGTACAGGAAGCCATCAGATGTGCAGTTGTCTCAGGTGAGCAGAGGGATGACTTTGAGTTCTGTCCTTTGTCCTGTATGTGTAAAGAATAAGCTGTCAATTTACATTGTTGAGGTGAAATTCAACAGAACTGTTACAGGTTAAAGATCTTGGGGCTCATAAGGAATTTCTAAATGGGGAATTGTGAGGGAGGTATGTAGCTTTTTTTGTCTTTGTAGCTATCTTATTTGGGAGCAAATGTGCGACGCAGTTCCCAGCTTGTCTTTTCCCTTTTGCTTAGTAATTTGGGGGTCCTGAGATTTACTTTCTTTTCACACTTTCCTCAGTAAAAGAGGAAGGCAGGCAAATTGGGCACAAATTTAGCCTAAATCTGCCTCCTTACATATTAATATTTTAAGTTTGGCCTAAGAGTTTCCCCTTACAAGGTAAACTGCAGCCTAACTAGATGTGTAAATACACTATTCTTACACCAATCACAGATTTTCGGCAAGTCACAGGAAGTCAGCTGTTAACAAACTGTGTTTAAATAAAGCAAACATCAAGCTGTAAGCAATCCCGCTGTTACTGTACATCACTCTTTGTTTTTTGCATATCGCTTTCCTTTTTCTGTCCATAAATATTATCAAACCATATGCCAGAGTTTCTCTGAACCTATTCTGGTTCTGGGAGCTGCCCAATTTGAGACTCGTTCTTTGCTCAATTAAACTGTTTAATTTATCTAGAGTTTTTCTTTCAACAGACATCACTAATTTTTTTTCCTTTATCATCTAGGTATTCTGTCATGCTGTTTTTAAAACCTCCATAATTAGAAACATTGCTTTATTAATTTTCCTACTTTTTAAAATTTAGTGTCTTAAAATTTTAAGAGAAAAAAATTACTTGTTCAGGTCTGACAGCCATTTCTAAAACATATCCAGCATGTATGAATTACATATGATTAGAGCCATTAAAGAATAGATTTTTTCTGGCCAGGCGCAGTGGCTCACACCTGTAATCCCAGCACTTTGGGAGACTGAGGCGGGTGGATCATGAGGTCAGGGGTAGTCCCAGCTACTTGGGAGGCTGAGGCAGGAGAATGGCGTGAACCCAGGAGCAGAGCTTGCAGTGGGCCGAAATCGCGCCACCGCACTCCAGCCTGGGCAAAAGAGCGAGACTCTGTCTTAAAAAAAAAAAAAAAAAGATTTTTTTCTTTAGCTAGTGTTAAAAAATTATTCATGGTGCTTATTAAAGGTGGTAAGGATTATTTTTTTCAAGGTGGGAGACTAGGTATAAGAAACACTGCAGTGGGGTTTTGCAGTGGTGGGAGAGTGAATGGGGAATCAGTAGAGGGAAAGATTCTAAGAGGAAACATTGGGGTTATAAGGGATTCTCACTAGAAGGACACAACAGAACTCTTGCTGAAGGGAGGCCAGGGTGAAAAGATGCTGGGCTGGAAGTGAGAACAGATACATATGGTTATGGGTCATTTTCGCTAACCTGACTTAGCAAGATTCTTGCTCAAATTGGATTATACAAAGACAGAGGGAAGGCTGACATTGGCTTAGTTGAGCAGAGGACTCAGAGGAGCCTGACTCAAGTTTGGGTCAAAGAAGAGCGTTTTTGTCACTAGATAATAGTTTTAACTATTTTCCGTACATAAACATTTACCATACCTAAACAGTTTGTTTGTTTGAGATGGATTTTCACTCGTCGCCCAAGCTGGAGTGCAGTGGCATGATCTGAGCCCACAGCAACTTCCGCCTCCAAGGTTCAAGCAATTCTCATGCCTTAGCCTCCTGAGTAGCTGGAACTACAGGCATGTGCCACCATACCAGGCTAATTTTTGTATTTTTTTAGTAGAGACAGCATTTCACCATGTTGGCTAGGCTGGTCTCAAACGCCTGACCTCAACTGATCTGCCTGCCTTGGCCTCCCAAAAAGCTGGGATTACAGGCGTGAGCCACCATGCCCAGCCTGTAAACAGTTTTTAGATAATTAGTAGATAGTAAGACCACTCTTAACCAATTCGATACTGAACATAATTAGTTTTCCTTGATTACTTGAAAGTACTTGTTTTTTAATGACATTAAACATTATTAAGTCTTGTGAAAATGTGAAATTAGAGCTTTCTGGGAACTCTAGATAAAGAGAGTTTCCAGTAATAATTAATGTTTAACAAAATTCAAAATTATGTATGAGGCCTAGAATTAAGACTAGCTTGGGGCTGGGTGTGGTGGCTCACGCCTGTAATCCCAGCACTTTGGGAGGCCAAGGCAGGTGCATCGCTCGAAGCCAGGAGTTTGAGACCAATCTGGCCAACATGGTGAAACCCCATCTCTACTAAAAATACAAAAATTAGCCAGGTGTGGTAGTGCGCACCTGTAATTCCAGCTACTCAGGAGGCAAAGATTGCAGTGAGCTGAGATCATGCCACTGCACCTCAACCTGGGTGACAAAATGAGACTGTGTCTCAAAAAAAAAAAAACAAAAAAAACTAACTTTGGATAGTTTTGAAAATAAGTAAAACTTCAGAAACAATCAGAAGGTAGGAAAACCTGCTTATATAGTTAAATTGTAATTGGTGAATATGTTAGTCATTTTATTGCCTTTTTGAATATGTGTGGCAACCCTATTTATAGTAATTGGGTATCTAAGTGAAAGTGTTAATATGTTTAAGGTTTGGAAAATGTAGAAACTGTTGGTGCCTTATTAAAGTCCTACACCAGCCCCTTAGCAACAAATGCCTGTAACTTGAAGCTCGTTAATGTACAGTTGCACATTTTAAGAATCCAAGTTGACTGTTAAATTATCTGATGTATATAATTCAAATATTTGTGAGAGCTATTGCTGGGTGCAGTGGCTCAAGCTTGTAATCCCAGTACTTTGGGAGGCTGAGGCAGGCGGATCACTTGAGGTCAAGAATTCGAGACCAGCCTGGCCAACATGGTGAAACCCCATCTCTACTAAAAATACACAAGTTAGCTGGGCATGGTGGCACACACCTGTAGTCCCAGCTACTCAGGAGGCTGAGGCAGGAGAATCGCTGGAACCCGGGAGGCAGAGGTTGCAGTGAGCCGAGATTGTGCCACTGCACTCCAGCCTGAGCAACAGAGTGAGACTCTGGCTCAAAAAAAAGAAAAAAGAGCTATTGATATTTTGCTTATCATAGGCAGCAGTGTTATTGCAGTAAGCCATTTTTAAATAGTGAATTTTTTGCTGTATCAGAATATAGTAGCATAGTAATTTTTACTCTTATTTAACTCATAGTAAAGGTTTCTCTTACTTGGAATTCTCCTTTCAGTTAAATAGTTTATACCAGACTTTCTGAAAATGTTCTAGGAGGATTATATGGGTTCTTATTTACCGGTTATTTGAGAATTTCAAAATACTTTACATATTTGCTTTATATTCCCATAGCAGTTTATATAGGGTGTTTTACCTAGATGGAAACTGGTTCTGCAGGACTAGTAACTTATGATGGCCAAACAATGAGTCATCAATAAATAGATTTTTGAACGAGTGTTAAAAGTGTAATTTCTGCTGCTTTGTGCTGTTACATTTTCAGAAATTTTAACACTGAACATATTTTATTTTTTAAAAGTATGTAGAATGTAGAGAATGCAAAGAATAATGCTTAGATGTTAGTTTTATCTGTTTCTTAAACTATTCTGAGCAGAAATACCAACCTTCCCAGTATATTATGTGTTTTCACTTATATACAGCCTTCTGTTGGAACTACTAAAGTTTTTAAAATGTTTTTTGTTCTCCCCTAGGTGTTGGATCCTGAACAAAACCATAACTTCACAGATCATTATCTAAATGTGGCCTTTGACCTTTCTCAAGTTCTTTTTATAGCTACCGCCAACACCACTGCCACCATTCCAGCTGCCTTGTTGGACAGAATGGAGATCATTCAGGTTCCAGGTACCTGACTCTTAAATGAAATCATTATGATACATCTTGCCTTTCTGACCATAACTTTAAAATTAGTTATGCTGTGGAGTTGTGACTGAAAGAGGTTCGTTTGCCAGCATACAATCTTCAGAAGTTCTGAGGAATGTATGTAAATCAGTTTCTATGTAGCTTCAAAGTCTGGAAGAGCAAAACAGCAAATGTTGACAACAACAATTTCAGATTTAATTTAGCATGAAAGAGTGATAATTTTGTGAAAAATAAGACATTCTTCTTTAACATAATTTCTAAAATTGCAGGCCATGTGTGGTGGCTCACGCCTGTAATCCCAGCACTCTGGGAGGCCGAGGCGGGTGGATCACTTGAGGTCAGAAATTCGAGACCAGCCTGGCCAATGTGGTGAAACCCCATCTCTACTAAAAATACAAAAATTAGCCTGGCATGGTGGCGGGTGCCTGTAGTCCCACCTACTCAGGAGGCTGAGGCAGGAGAATCCCTTGAACCTGAGAGGGGGAGGTTGCAGTGAGCCTCACGCCACTGCACTCCAGCCTGGGTGACAGAGTGAAACTCCATCTCAAAACAAACAAACAAACAAAAAAAAAAACTGAACTTTTTCATAAAATCTGGCCACACTTTTATATTAAAATGCATGCTGCTTTTAAATTCCTCTTGAATCTATCAAATAGTTAAATTTTTTAAATGTCTTCTCCTTCACTGGAGCGTGCAAAATGTATTCCTTCGCTTACTAACACTAGATAAATTATAGCATTTTCACCTTATTTTGATTGCTCAGAATTGTTTTTCCCTGGAAGAGATCAAATATCAGTGAGTTTTTTTTTTTTTAATGTAGAGTAGAATCTAAATGTCTTTATTTATTTAATTATTTAGAGACAGAGTCTAGCTCTGTTGCCCAGGCGAGTGCAGTGGCACAATCTTGGCTCACTGCAGCCTCTGCCGCCGAAGTTCAAGTGAGTCTCGTGTGTCAGCCTCCCAAGTAGCTGGGATTACAGGCACTCGTGACCACGCCCAGGTAATTTTTGTATTTTTAGTAGAGACAGGATTTCGCCATGTTGGCCAGTCTGGCCTCGAACTCCTGGCCTCAAGTGATCTGCCTGCCTTGGCCTCCAAAATTGTTGGGATTACAGACATGAGCCACCATGTCCAGCCTAAATGTCTTTTATTTCTTTTTTCTTTTTTTTGAGATGGAGTCTCACTCTGTCACCTAGGCTGGAATGCAGGGGCAAAATCTCGGCTCACTGCAACCTCTGCTTCCTGGTTCAAGCGATTCTCGTGCCTCAGCTTCCCAAGTTGTTGGGACTACGGGTGCGCACCATCACACCTGGCTAATTTTTGCATTTTTAGTAGGGACGGGGTTTCTCCATATTGGCCAGGCTGGTTTTGAACTCCTGACCTTAGGTGATTCACCTGCCTCAGCTTCCCAAAGTGCTGGGATTACAGGCATGAACTGTCACACCCGGCCCTAAATGTCTTTAGATTCTAAATGTAATCTAAGTGTGTTTTTTTTCTAATTAATCTGAAATATATTTTTACTACTAAGTGAGTTATAATTGGATTTCTGGGTTTTTTTTTTTTTTTTTTTTTTTTTTTTTTTTGAGATGGAGTCTCACTCTGTTGCCAGGCTGGAGTGCAGTGGCACGATCTCGGCTCACTGCAACCTCTACATCCCAGGTTCAAACAGTTCTCTTGCCTCAGCCTCCTGAGTAGCTGAAACTACAGGCATGCACTACCACGCCCAGCTAATTTTTGTATTTTTAGTAGAGACAGGGTTTCACCATGTTGGCCAGGATGGTCACGATGTCTTGACCTCGTGATCCACCCACCTTGGCCTCCCAATATAATTGGATTTCTTAATTATCCGTGAGCATTGCAGGTTCCTATATTTAATTTTAAAATATGGTAGAGTAAAAAGTTAATTGTGTAGCCGGGCGAGGTGGCGGGCGCCTGTAGTCCCAGCTACTCGGGAGGCTGAGGCAGGAGAATGGCGTAAACCTGGGAGGCGGAGCTTGCAGTGAGCTGAGATCCGGCCACTGCACTCCAGCCTGGGCGACAGAGCAAGACTCCGTCTCAAAAAAAAAAAAAAAAAAAAAAAAAAAAGTTAATTGTGTATTTAAAGTCTAAAGTAAATAAGTAATGAGACTCAATTCCCTGGAAACTCCAAGTTATGGCAGAAAACCCATTAGATACACTAAAGTAAAGTGAAAGAATCAGGACAGCTGCTGCAGAGGGGAACATGTGATGCCACCTTCTTCCTTTGGCAGATTTAGCTGTCCGATCTTCTAGCTTTCCTGGTGTCTACTAACCTCTTTCCATTCAAAAGGTGCCTTATCAATTCATATTTTAATTTTGCATGTTAAATGGAAAGGGACGTTAGATGGAATTTTGTCTTACAGGATTTAGAGACAAAGAAAATCTATATTCAGGCAAATAAGAACATAAAGTCTTCTAAATATACTGTATATATAAAATACATATATACATATATAAATACATATGCACACATATATAATTACATATACACACACGTTTATATGTGCCATCATGTGGAGGGAAAAACCTTTTGTAGGGACATCTTAGGTTTTCTTTTGCTGCTACAATTTATTTTATAGTCATAGTTCTGGAAACAGTATCTTTAGAGCCCTTTTGGAACCCATTGCTTAGTTAATTGAGGGGTGTGTGTGTGTGTGTGTGTGTGTTTCAAGTATAGATCAAATTAGGCTAAAAGATGCATTTATTTTCTATTTGAAATTTCAGAGGATTTGAGGATAGAGAGATAATTGTCTCTAAGATTTGAGGTTTTTTCCTCTTTGGGAGATACATCATTTAATCAGAAGACTTTCAAACACTGTGCTTAGTAAATGCTTGTTTTGTTTGTGAAAACGTTGGAAATTTTAACAATTATTGATTTAGATCAAACTTCTTTTTTCTTTTTCCTTTCTTTTTGGAGACAGTCTCGAGTCTCTGCTGACCTGGCTAGAGTGCAGTGGCGCAATCTCAGCTCATTGCAACCTCCCCCTCCCCAGCTGAAGCAATTCTCATGCCTCAGCCTCCAGAGTAACTGGGACTACAGACACACGCAACCACGCCCAGCTAATTTTTTGTGTTTTTAGTAGAGACAGGGTTTCGCCATGTTGCCCAGGCTGGTCTCAAACTCCTAAGCTCAAGTGATCTAGGTGCCTCAGCCTCCCAAAGTGCTAGGATTACTGATGTGAGCCAACGTGCCTGGCCAGAATAAATTTGTTTATTGTAATTATAGTCTCATTTGAAATAATACTTAAATGTGTTCTAAATCTAAGATCCATTTAATCTATATTTGATTCATTTAAAAAGCATGGCACTGGCTGGGAGCAGTGGCTCATGCCTGTAATCTCAGCACTTTGCGAGGCTGAGGCTGGTGGATCACTTGAGGCCAGGAGTTTGAGACCAGCCTGGCCAACATGGCAAAGCCCTGTCTCTACTGAAAATACAGAAATCAGCCAGGCATGGTTGCGCATGCCTGTAATCCCAACTACTTGGGAGGCTGAGGCAGGAGAATCGCTTGAGCCCAAGAGGTGGAGGTTGTAGTGAGCTGAGATCACGCCACTGCACTCCAGCCTGGGCGACAGAGCAAAAAAAGCATGGCATTATGGGAGCCATGTAAATAATTACGAAACAAGATTCCTTCTTTTCCAGGGTATACACAGGAGGAGAAGATAGAGATTGCCCATAGGCACTTGATCCCCAAGCAGCTGGAACAACATGGGCTGACTCCTCAGCAGATTCAGATCCCACAGGTCACCACTCTTGATATCATCACCAGGTTAGTTAGCCATCCTGAGGCTTCATTAATGAACTCCAGGCACGTTTTGGGTATTTACTGACTTACCAAACTTAGGACATAGAGTATCAATATTTGAGTTTTACATCTTTTGAGATAAGCCACAGTCTCCTGAAAAGATTATTTTATTGGCATCCTATAGCATCCATTTCTCTTTCTTCAACAACTTCCAGCAAGTGTTATCATAACTATTGATTTACACCATTCTCTCTACTAGGCAGAAGTTTACAGAGAAACCATTTGGAATATTGTTATAGCTAAAGCTGAAATGTATGCTTTGCCGCAATAGCAATATAAGGGGTTAATCTGATTTAAAAACCAAATACGTGGTAAATATAGAGATACTTTTTATGCCCAGGATCTTGAAAGTTTTTGAATTCTAAGAGGTGATATGCTACTTTCAGATAATCTGATTTAAGTTACTCAGTTTTCTTTTCTTCTCTTTGGCTGAGAGATTTTTTAAATCCTTGGAATTTTGATCTTCAGAATTAACACTGGGACAATAGAGAAGGTGCCTTCCCCAGTTTACTACCAAATGCTTAAGCCTGTAGCAAGCAGTGTGTAAATTATCTGAATAGAGTATTGCTTAGTCTAATGTACAGATTCCCTGTTTGAATGGAAAATATACTCTGTTGAGAATTTATATCCACCACAGCCTCTTACAGTTTTCCTGGCTCACTATTACAGATCCATTGCATCATCCAGCAAGTCATGTCAGGCTGCCAAGCTCTAGTCATGCGGCCCTTTTCTAGTAACTACTGTTTTTAAGAGATGTAAAGTATTTCTCTATTTTGAACTTTGACTTAGAGTTTGGCCAGACTGTCTTTTGATCTATGCGTTCTTATGGGTCTATTTAGATTTATATACAAAACAGTAAGACTAAATCTTACCTGGGGGTTCCTTTTAATTTGTTTTGTGATTTATGGTGTGGATAATGCCAGGAGAAATAAATTAAGTGACTTATATGCCTGAGTCTTCCAACAATATCATTATTCCAGATAATACTCATGATGCCTTTGGGTAACTTTCAATAAGTCATTAAGCTTTTTGTTAGCTTCCCCATCTGTACAATATGAGGGATAGAGAAAAACCCAGAGTTTATCTGAATAATAATGATTCTGAAGAGTGATCATTATTTATGTTTCCCAATTGTTGCCTGGAGAACTATTTCTTTTTTATATATACTTGTTAACTCAAAATACCAGATCTTAAAAGCTATGGACATAAGGAAATACTGAGCAGTTTTGTTAGTTTTGATATTGTTTTTAAAAACAGCACAAGTATGTACTACTACAGGCACGTTTTGGGTATTTAGTGAGTTACCAAACTTAGGACGTAGAGTATCAATATTTGAGTTTTTCATCTTTTGAGATATGTCACAGTCATAGACCCTAATGTTCTAGTCTTTCTTATCTCCAAGTATAACTCACCTACTTGAATACTTCCAGTCCCAGTATGCTTAATGCTAGCTAATCACTACCTCTTCATAGGTAATTCTAATTGTAACAAAGATAATTATTTTTATTATTTTTTTAAGACAGGTTCTCATGCTGTTACTCAGGCTAGAGTGCAGTGACGTGATCTTGGCTCACTGCAGCCTCTGCCTCCCAGGCTCAAGCCATCTTCCCACCTAATCCCCCAAGTAGCTAGGACCACAGGCTCATGCCGGGCATGATGGTGTGCACCTGTAATCCCAGCTACTCAGGAGGCTGAGGCAGGGGAATTGCTTGAACCAGGGAGGTGGAGGTTGCAGTGAGTCGAGATCGTGCCACTGCACTTCAGCCTGGGCAACAGAGTGAGACTCCGTCTCAAAAAAAAAAAAAAAAAAAAATTAGAGATGGGGTCTCACCATCTAGGCGAGGCTGGCCTGGAACTCCTGAGCTCAAGTGATAATTGTTACAAAGATATTCTTTCTGTTCACTTTTCTATAATTTTCTTCTTCTGCCTTATATGAGTACCTGGAATCTAAGTGTAATTCCTCCTTGTACAGCCCTTCTGACATTAAAATAAAACACTATCAGGTCTGCAGGCTAAGTGTTCTCTTTTTCAAGCTAACTGTTCCTCTCCTCTGTACCGTTCCTCTTGATGTAGTTTCAAGACTTCCTAATTAGTCTTCTTCTGAAAGAATCCTGTATATCAATGTGTCTTAAAATTAAACACCCAGAGTTGAACACAATGTTTCAGATAGAGTCTAAACAGTTCATGGTATAGGAAGATCATGCTTTTCTTATTCTGACTATATTATTTTATGACTGTATCTCTAGATTCTTAGCTTTTTAAAGATGATTCTCTTTTTCAGTGAATTTCGCTAAGCTTGGCATATCCTATTTTGTATTTATAGAGCTGAATTTTTTAAAGCCCAAATGTAGAAGTTGTTAAGATGCCTCCCTGTTTTCTCCCTTATTGAAATTATGTGTAGTTGCATAATATAGACTTTATACCCTTCTGTACCTTTGACTGAAATGAGTTTTAGAGTGTTTAGCTAAGAGCTTTTTATCTGTCTTTTCTCAGAACTTTTAAAATCTGCTTTCGTAAAGTCTACAGTGTATGTCTGACTTAATCAAATGTATGGCTTAGTCAAATCCAATTCTTCAGATAAAACTGCATTTTCCACCTGATCCTGTCCATTCAGGTCCATCCAAAACTGAGAGACCAAAAAATGGTTTCACTGTATAATGGTCTGTGGAATGTCTTAATGGAGTTTGATTCTAATGTACGTGTGTTTAAAGCAGCTCTGCTTAACCACACGTAGAGTCTTTTTCACAGTGTCACAGTGCTTTCATCACTTAGCATACATTCTTCCTTTAGAAATCTTCACAATGAAAATACACTGAAGAAAGGTGGTGAGCAAAGTGCCTAGTGAAAACCAGATTTCTGTCTCAGATTTGTTTTTGTTTTAGTTCCACAAAGAGCACAATTTCTTTTATTCTTTCAGCAATATTTCAAATACAATAAATTTATCTAGAATTTTCCTAAATTGACCAATTTTGTTTAAGAAAATTCTTTAACAAATTACCGAGGAGTAAACAGTTTTTTAATATGGTGCCAAGTTTACTTTGGCAATGTAAATTGAACTAGAACTAGGGTTCATTTTTAAGTGTAGGATTATAATTCAAAATAATCTGTATAAAGGACATTGTTGTAGCTGAAAATACATCAGAGTACTGAAGAAATAACAATAATGAGGAGTTTTAAGTGTGGAAAAGCTAGTACTCAAGAAAGGGTAATGAACTTTTAAATGTACACTGTTTCTTTACTAAAAATGTTAATCACATTACTTCTATTTTTTTAGGTGGTGTATAGTCAAAATAATGTATTTTCTTTGATGACAGGTATACCAGAGAGGCAGGGGTTCGTTCTCTGGATAGAAAACTTGGGGCCATTTGCCGAGCTGTGGCCGTGAAGGTGGCAGAAGGACAGCATAAGGACGCCAAGTTGGATCGTTCTGATGTGACTGAGAGAGAAGGTTGGTGACCTTGTTCTGGCATTCTCAGGCCTGGTGGCTAGGAGTGAGTGACAGAAGAAGGTTGGGTATGGAGGGGGGAAGGTGTTGAGTAGTCCTTGGAGCAGTGACATGCATGATTCCACTGTTAAATGCATCCAGTAAGTAATACCTTAATGTTTCAACATGTTTCATCAAGAGGATTGTCTTTTACAAATAGCACAGTTTTGACTGGAATAATACTCAATATGAATCCTTTGAGGATATAGGAACTGTATTAGGGTTCGCTAGAGGGATAAGACTAATAGGATAGATGTGTATATGAAGAAGAGTTTAAGGAGTATTGACTCACACAATCACATGGTGAAGTCCCACAGTAGGCCATCTGCAGACTGAGGAGCAAGGAAGTCATTCCGAGTTCCAAAACCTCAAAAGTAGGGAAGCTGACAGTGCAGCCTTCAGTCTGTGGCTGAAGCCCCAAGAGCCCTTGGCAAACCACTGGTGTACATTCTAGAGTCCAAAAGTTGAAGAACTTCGAGTCCGATATTCGAGGGCAAGAAGCATCCAGCACGGGAGAAAGCTGAAGGCCAGAAGAATCAGCAAGTCTGATCCTTCCAACTTCTTTTGTCTGCTTTATTGTAGCCATGCTGGAAGCTGATTAGATGATGCCCACTCAGATTGAGGGTAGGTCTGCCTCTCTCAGTTCACTGACTCAAATGTTAATTTCCTTTGACAATATCCTCACAGACACACTGGAACAATACTTTGCGTCCTTCAATCCAAACAAGTTGACACTCAGTATTAACCATCACAGTAACTTTCTCCAGATGTATAATGATGGTGTATATTATGTATGGGTTCTGGTGTTATCTTATTTCTTTCTGACCCAGATAGTTAAGTCTTTAAATAATTCATAACATAAAAAGTTTTTACAACGTTAGAAAATCCATGCTATTCAAGTACTGCAAGGGCAGACTTTGTACTCTGGAATAGCTCCATGTGTAATAATTTTTCACACATTTTCTTTTACAGATAAATAAATGTAATTTAAATTATTATTTTAAAAATTATTGTGGAGGTGTTCTATTACTGGAATCAATCAAATGTGGACGTTCTTTGGTACCCACTTAAAATATTTTAACTGGCCGGGCACAGTGGCTCATGCCTTTGATTCCAGCACTTTGGAAGGTTGAAGTGGGCAGATTACTTGAGGTCAGGAATTTGAAACCAGCTTAGCCAACATGGTGAAACCCCATCTCTACTAAAAATACAAAAATTAGCCGGCCCTAGTGGCAGGCATCTGTAGTCCCAGCTACTCCAGAGGTTGAGGCGGGAGAATTGCTTGAGCCCAAAAGTCAGAGGTTGTAGTGAGCAAAGATCATGCAACTGCACTCCATCTAGGCAACAGAGTGAGACTCCATCTCAAAATTTCTTGCCTCAGAACTGTAAGGGGTCTCAGTTCATCATATTATCATATCATGCTGTTACGCAGTTTGCCAAAATTTGCTTTAACGAACATGAGTTGTAGGGAATTGACAATTCCTTTCATAGTAAAGAGATTTATTAGATTCTTCTACCATTTTCATAGCTCTTTCAAGAAAGAAGTTGGATGACTATGATTAAAGAACCGTAATTTATGGTGGGCCCAGTTGAACAGACACAGCCAAACGTCTTTCTTGTTTTTCTATCAGTTGCTGAACACAGTGCATTTTACAGCAGTAGCATGAGTCAGCTTTAACAGAATCCTCCTGTGGCCAGTACAGTGCTTCACCCCTGCACCCCCGTGCCTGGAACCTCACTGGTTCATTTTCTCCAGAGAGTAAAGCTCCTATCACCTGTTGGATTGGAGGGAGGCAGTGCCTTCATTATGTGGAGTAGGAATAGAGGTAGTGAGTTCTCATTGTTTTTTATCCAGACTTTAAAACTTTTGCTTTATTTTTATTATTTTAATTTTATTTTATTTTATTTTTCGAGATGGAGTCTCGCTCTGTTGTCCAGGCTGGAGTGCAGTGGCACAATCTTGGCTCACTGCAACCTCCACCTCCCAGGTTCAAGCGATTCTCCTGCCTCAGCCTCCCCGGTAGCTGGGACTATAGACGTACGCCACCATGCCCGGCTAATTTTTGTATTTTTAGTAGAGACAGGGTTTCACCATGTTGGCCAGGCTGGTCTTGAACTGCTGACCTCAGGTGATCTGCCCACCTCAGCCTCCCAAAGTGCTGGGATTACAGGTGTGAGCCACTGTGCCTGGGTTTATTTTTATTTTTTATTTTGACTCTGCCTTGGGAGAATCTAGAAAACTTTTGCCTTTCGGCCCACTCTTCACCCATGCTTTCAGGGCTACCTTGAATTTCTTAGCTTTTGGAGACTCTTAAGACCCACATCAACTTGTTGTTCTCTACCTCTAGCCCCACAGACATTGAAGTTTCTGCTTTGTCTGGCCTGTTAAGTGTTTGTTACTTTTTGTCCGTGTACTTTTTGTTTTTCAAAATTTTGTCAGTATCTCTTGTCAGCTGTTGTCTTCTTTCTCATTATTTTTGTTCTTGTGAGTTTATATGTTTTTTATTTCTTAATTGTCATTTTAATACGATTGGACAGGAAGTATAAATGCGTGCCCACACTACCATTTATAGAAATTTGAGTTAAAAAAAAAAATGTCCTAGATGGAGGGAGTACCTATCAAGGGTGGAAATCACTGGTATAGATGACAGTGACAGTGGAGAACTGAGGTCTATAAAAGTTAAGACCTAGATCTAGATGCTCCTGAATTTCCCCTTTTTATTCTTAACAACACTTCCTTTGTGCTGTGATCTCAAGCAGCTGAGCCTATGTCTTTTGGCTTTTGTCTGATATAACAGAAGGTAGAGGATGAAATAAATGAGTTTATTAGGTAACACATTTTGAAAATTGTGTTTAAGATTTAGACGATGTATGTTAGAATTAATACATTCAGAGGAATTCATTGTCAAGGGAAACTTGTATAGTTATACATTGCTTGATGTTTATACATACATCCATTAGCATATTTCTAATAATATCTTTAATTATACTAGCTATTTTAAAATGACCCACAAATACTCAAGGAATTGTTCAGTTTGTGAACTGTGTGAGAACTACAGTTTTTCATGGTAACATTTATTTGTGTGGTTTTTAAAATTGGTGATCACAGAACATCTTCTAAATAAGACAGTTAAGCAGATTTGCTTAGTTAAGATATCACCAAGAGCATCCAGATGAACAGAATAAATACTTGTCTCTTGGAGATGATTTTGGGTGTTAGTCTTTACTAGAGGCACAGGTATGAACTCCAAGTTGGCTCTAATATTATGAGATACCCTTGAGTAAATAACAGCCATCCTCTAGACCTTAGTAGAATGATTATTAGGTGTCCTGAATTGATGTTTATGACCTCAACCAAACCAAAAGAATAATTTCTACAAAAGAGTCTGTGTTAGGTTTTCATAGCACCAACTTCAAATGGAGCTTAGTAATGAAAAGTTTCTCATTAAGAAATGAATTATTTAAAATTAGAGTATAAAACAAGACAGTTGTTTTAGAAACTTCAAGTAATACAGTGTGGGAGTTATTTTAATGTTAAAATAAAGCTTTCCTAATTCAAGCATGAGAGATTTAAAAAAATAAAAAATAAAAAATAAGGCTGAACTTGGAGTTACTGCCAGGAAGAAAAGTAATTTTAGGCCACAAGCTTCAAAACAGGCAGAAACCTCCAGTGTATCAAACTTTCTGGAATAGGCCCAGAAGCACTGATCTGTGAACACTTATCTTTGTATTTGTGGGGTCTTAACTGGCAGTTAAAGAGACTAAATAATAGCAGGGAGTTTAAAAAGCAGGTGAGATTTAGAGTTGATCGATCTGTGTTAGAGGAGGAACATTTTTGGTTTCAATCACTTACCTATAAAGTGTGAGAATTGTTTCTTTGAAAGAATGCTGCCTCTGTTTTTCTGCATGTTGTTAGTATTTTCTGAATTGCCCTTTTCCTTTCTAGGGTATTTGTTGGATTGAGGGATTAATTGGATTACATGACTACAGTTTTATTCTGCTTTTTGCCTGCCTTTTGCCAAGAAAGACACAAACCTTTCATGTATTTAATTTTGCATACTTGGGTGTTTCTAAACAGGGTAAATGTTCATTTGTTTAAGTACCCATGTATCATATATATTCAATTTACATCTAGCAAGATTTTTCCTCAAAAACTATCCTAAGCAAAGAAGGATTTATATTATAATCAGTCCTTATAAAGTTTCTCATAATACACTGCATTCTCAATTACTTTATTTTTGAAGAACATAGTATTTGAGGAAGTTACATTAAACAGAAAGAACCTTGGTAGATACTAGTTTCTGATTATTCTCATAGAAGTCACCTGAAAACTTGGTTAGAAAAAAAAGACAAAATTAATACAAATTTAACTGTTATTCATGAAATGTGTAAATGTTGTGTTATTCCATTTTGCTGTGCTATACACGAATACTTAAGGCTGGGTAATTTATAAAGAAAAGAGGTTTGTTTGGGTCAGAGTTCTGCAGCCTCTATAAGAGGCACAATGCCAGCTTATAAGGTGAGGCCTTGGGTAGCTTATGATGGAAGACAAAGGGAGAGCAGGCATGTCACATGGTGAGAGAGGGAGCAAGAGAAAAAGGTGAAAGAGCCAGGGACCTTTTAACAACCAGCTGTCACTCATTACCATGGGGAAGGCACCAAGCCATTTATCAAGGATCTGCCCCTGTGACCCAAACACCTCCCAGTAGTCCCCCCTCCCACAATGGGAAACCAAAGCTATAGTAATCAAAACAGCATGGTACTGGTATAAAAATAGACACATAGATCAATGGAACAGAATGCAGGAACTAGAAATAAAGCCACAAATCTACAGCCGACTGATCTTTGGCAAAGTAGACAAAAACGTACACTGGGAAAGGACAACCTATTCAGTAAATGGTGCTGAGAAAATAGGATAGCCATATGCAGAAAGAATGAAACTGAACCACTCTCTCTTATTTTATATAAAAGTCAACTCAAGAGGCTGGGTGCAGTGGCTCACCTGTAATCCCAGAACTTTGGGAGGCTTAGGTGGGCGGATCACTTGAGGTCAGGAGTTCAAGACCAGCCTGGCCAAAATGGTGAAACCCCGTCTCTACTGAAAATACAAAATTAGCCGGGCATGGTGGCGCACGCCTATAGTCCCAGCTACTCGGGAGGCTGAGACAGGAGAATCACTTGAACCCAGGAGGCAGATGGTGCAGTGAGCCAAGATTGCGCCATTGCACTCCAGCCTGGGCATCGCAGCAAGACTCTGTCTCNCTTTGGCAAAGTAGACAAAAACGTACACTGGGAAAGGACAACCTATTCAGTAAATGGTGCTGAGAAAATAGGATAGCCATATGCAGAAAGAATGAAACTGAACCACTCTCTCTTATTTTATATAAAAGTCAACTCAAGAGGCTGGGTGCAGTGGCTCACCTGTAATCCCAGAACTTTGGGAGGCTTAGGTGGGCGGATCACTTGAGGTCAGGAGTTCAAGACCAGCCTGGCCAAAATGGTGAAACCCCGTCTCTACTGAAAATACAAAAATTAGCCGGGCATGGTGGCGCACGCCTATAGTCCCAGCTACTCGGGAGGCTGAGACAGGAGAATCACTTGAACCCAGGAGGCAGATGGTGCAGTGAGCCAAGATTGCGCCATTGCACTCCAGCCTGGGCATCGCAGCAAGACTCTGTCTCAAAAAAAAAAAAAAAAAAAAAAAATCAACTCAAGACAGATTAAAGACTTAAATTTAAAATCCAAAACTAAAACATACTAGAAGAAAATCTAGAAAAAATTCTTCTGGACATTGCCCTAGACAAAGAATTCATGACTAAGACCTCAGAAGCAAAAGCAACAAAACCAAAAGTAGACAAATGAGACTTAATTAAACTAAAAAGCCTTTTGTACAGCAAAAGAAATAACAGAGTAAACAGACAACTTGCAGAATAAGCAAAAATGTTTGCAAACTGCATATCCAAAAGACCAATACCCAGAATCTACAAGCAACTCAGGCAACTCAACAGCAACAACAACAACAACCACCACCCAAATAACCCCATTTAAAAGTAGGCAAAGGACATGAAAGACATTCTTCAAAAGAAGACATACAAGTGGCCAAGAAGCATTTGAAAAAATGCTCAATATCACTAATCATCAGAGAAGTGAAAAATCTACGAGATATCATCTTATACCAGTCAAAACAGCTATTTTTAGAAAGTCAAAAAATATGATGTTGGTGAGGATGTGGAGAAAAGGGAGTGCTTATATAGTGTTGGGAGAAATATAAATTAGTACCACCCCTATGGAAAACATATGGAGAGTTCTCAAAGAACAAAAAATAGAACTGTCATTTGATCCAGCAATCCCACTACTGGGTATATACCCAGAGGAAAAGAATTCATTATGTCAAAAAGATAACCTGCACACGTTTGTTTTATCCAATAAAAAAGTCTGTTTTATCTGGTGTAAAAAGAATGGAATCATGCCTTTTGCAGCAATATGGATGAAATTGAAAGCCATGACAATAACTCAGGAATTCAAATACTGAATATTCTCATTTATAAGTGGAAGCCAAATAATGTGGACATGTGAACATAGAGTGTGGAATAATAGATACAAGCATGAGCTACCGTGCCCAGCCTCAGAAAATTTAATTTCCCTCTTAATTTTGTGATTGACCCAAAGGTTGTCCAGGATCATGTTGTTTAATTTACATGTGTTTCTACATTTTTGAGAGTTTCTCTTCAGATTGATTTTTAGTTTTATTCCATTGTGTGAAGATACTTGATATGATTTTGATTTTTTTTTAATTTATTGAGACTTGTTTGTGGCCTGATGTTTGGCCTGTGTTGGAGAATGTCCCATGTGCTAATGAGAGAAATGTATCTTTTGTGGTTGTTGGGTAGGATGTTCTGTAAATGTCTGTTAGGTCCATTTGGTTTTAAGTTCAGTGTTTCTTTGTTGACTTTCTGTCTGTCTCAGTGATCTATTACTGCTCTCAGTGGGGTGTTGGAAGTCCCACATTATTATTGTATTGCTATCTGTCTCTTTTCTTAGGCCTAGTAGTATTTGTTTTATTAATCTGGTACTCCAGTTTTGGCAGTATATACTTAGGATTATTATATCTTCTTGTTGAATTGATCCCTATGTCATTATATATATATATTTTTTTAAACTATTGTTTATTTACAGTCTGTTTTATCTAATGTAAGTATTGTTACTCCTGCTTGCTTTTGGTTTCCTTTTGCATGGAACATTTTTCCACCCCTTTACCTTCAGTCTGTGTGTCTTTAACAGTAAGGCAAATTTCTTGTAAGCAGCATATAGTTGTTGTTGTTTTTTAATCCATTGCACCAGTTTATATCTTTGAAGTGCTGCATTCAAGGTTAATACTGATGCATGAGGTTTTGTTCCAGTCATAATGTTAATTGCTATCTAGTTGCTTTGTAGATTCTTTTTTTTTTTTTTTTTTTTTTTTTTTTTTTTTTTTTTTTTTTTTTTTTTTTTTTTTTTTTTTTTTAAGCAAGAATCTTGAGTCTTGCTCTGTCACTCAGGCTGGGGTGCAATGGCACGATCTTGGCTCACTACAACCTCCACCTCCTGAGTTCAAGTGATTCCCGTGCCTCAGCCTCCCAAGTAGCCGGAATTACAGGCGCATGCCACCATGCCTGGCTAATTTTTGTATTTTTAGTACAGGTGGGATTTTGCCATGTTGGCCAGGCTGGTCTCAAACTCCTGACCTCAGGTGATCCTTCTGCCTCGGCCCTGAAGTGCTGGGATTACAAGCATGAGCCACCATGACCAGCCAGCTTTGTAGATTCTTTGTTTTTTATTCTCTCTTCGTGGTCTTCTGGAGTTCTGTCATGTTGCCCTTTGATTTCTTTCTTTTCCTTTTTTGTATAATTGTTTCATAAAACTTGTGAATTTCATGTGTTTTTATGATAGAGTATCAACCTTTTGTTCCCGTGTTTAGAACTTCTTTAAGCATTTCTCATAGGACCAATCTAGTGGTGATGCATTCCCTGATTTGCTTGTCTGGGAAACATTTTATTTCTCCTTCATTTGTGAAGGTTGCACTAGCAGGATACAAAATTTGAGTTTGACCATTTTCTTTAAGCACTTTGAAAATGGAATCCCAGTCTTTTCTAGCTTCTGAAGTTTCTGCTGAGAAGTCCACTGTTAGTTTGATGAAGTTTCCTGTATAAGTGACTAGACACTTTTATTGTATTTAGGGATTTTTCCTTCACATTGACCTTAGACAGCCTGATGACTAGATGCCATGGTGGGATCCTTCTCGCAATGTATTTGGCTGGAGTTTGTTGAGCCTCTTGTATCTGGATTTCTAGATCCTTTGCTAGACTAGGGAAGGTTTTCTCAATTATATTCTCAAATAGGTTTTCTGAAATTTTTGCTTTTTCTTCTGCCCTAGGAATACCTATGATTCATAGGTTCCGATGTCTTATGTAATTCCTTACTTCTCAGAGGTTCTACTCATTTTTTTAAATTCTGGTTTCTTTTTTTTTTTTTTTTTGTCTGACTGGATTAATTAAAAAAACCTACCTTAAAGTTCTGAGGTTCTTTCTTCTGCTTGGTCTAGTCTGTTGTTGAAGCTTTCAAATGTATTTTGTAATTCCTTCAATGAATTTTTTATTTCCAGAAGTTCTGTTTGGTTTTCTTTTTAAAATATCTATCTCTTTGGTAAATTTCTCATTCATATCCTGAATTGATTTTCTGACTTCTTTGTATTAGTTTTCAGATTTCTCTTGTATCTTGTTGAGCTACTTTTTTTCTTTTAATTTAATTTTATTTTGAAACAGTGCCTCCCTCTGTTGCCTTGTCTGGAGTGCAGTGATGCAGTCATAGCTTACTGTAAACTCAAGCCGTCCTCTTGCCTCACTGTCCTAAGTAGCTACAAATTCAGGCACATACCACCACACCTAGCTTATTTTTTTTATTTTTTGTAGAGATGGAGGGTCTTACTATGTTGCCCAGGCTCGTCTTGAACTCCTGGCCTTAAGTGATCCTCCTTCCTCTTGTCTTGGCCTCCTAAAGTATTGGGATTGCAGGCATGAGTCACTGTACCCTGCCCCTGACAGCTGCTGCTGCTGCTGCTGCTGCTGCTGCTTCATCTTCGTCGCCTTCTTCTCCTTCTCCTTCTCCTTCTCCTTCTCCTTCTCCTTCTCCTCCTCCTCCTCCTCCTCCTCCTCCTCCTCCTCCTC
>NW_016803195.1:789324-792740 GCF_001698545.2 Rhinopithecus bieti
TATATAGTCTATATATATAATATATAGTCTATATATATATAGACTCCAATAGGTTCTCCATTGAAATTTTCTTTTTATCTATTTAATCCCTCCTTTTCTCTATTTTCTTGGATATACTAGTCATTATTTTGAAAATCTCCACTTTAACACTCCATTATGTGATTCAGTTGTGTTTGTTTTGTTTCTATTGGCTTTTTTTTCCCCCTTGGTTTCTAGTTATTTGTTTTGTTTTTTAGCATTTCTTGTATTTTTTTACTGGATGCCAGACATTGTGGATGAAAAATATAAGGGCTGTAACTATTATCCTCTGAAAAGAGTTACATTTTCTTCTAATTGGTAGTCACAGTACCAACAGGTCATTCTGTCCTGTCAAGGCTGAGTTTTAGGCTTTGTCAGGACTGGTCGATTTCAGTTTGGGTCTTATTACTGGGATACAGTCTTTATTTTTATTATGCGGTACTCCCAGGATGTGGTTCTTATTCCTCGGTGGGTAACCCTTACTTCTAGGGCATGATCTTTCTGACTTCTCACTTGAAAATCCAATTAGGTCTTTAGCATCCTGGCTTCTCCTTTCTCCTGGGTTTCTAAAAGACTCACCCTGAACATACTCAACTTAGGAGTTAGTCAACAGCTTGAGGGGATTTAAGTGCAGATTTTGAGATCCTTCTTTTGATTTCTTCCTTTATTGGGATTGTGCCAATGAAGTCCCGGTTGCTTTGACAACCTCTAATTTTCAGAATTACTTTTGACTAAATATTTTATGATTCTAAAAATAGCATCTACTCTGTCAATTCTGAGTTATGGTGATACTCAGTTCTACCCCAAATCCCACAGAAAAGACGGGGGAAAAAAAACAAAACAAAAACACTAAGAAGAAACATTGCTTTTGTTTTATAGCTTTAGGCTTCTACCTATATAATTGACTATTATAAAATCTCATTTGAGTATGTTCTTCAGTAGCCACCTACTTTGACTCTGATTTGATTTATAAATCCCTTCACAACATTCCTCAGTAAACACTATGCTTTGCCTGTTTGACTTGGTTAACAGACATGTCTTTATAAACTTGGCTATACATTTTCCAGTCCATAGGAAAAGAGAAGCTGTAAGTTGGAGAAAGGGCTGGTGGTTGGGTGGTGAGTCATAAGCAATAAGATTTAATGTCAGTGATGACAGGCCTGTCCTCTTATGATAGATTCCTTGAGCCCCCTGCTGACCACAGAGCATTGGCTGGGTAGACCACAAATCTGTCTCCCTCAATTGACAATTTTTGTAGCTCAATATGGATCCTATTTTGTGTGAGTTGCATTTGGAGATGTGTTGTTTATCTGCTATATTTGCCTTACGTGGGACAGTAAAATCAACCTAATGTAGTGGAAGAAAGTAGATATTACATCCTTAATTCCTTGATATACATCCTTTTATTATGTGGTACTCCCGGGATGTGGTTTTTCAGATTTGGAGAAGAATAGTTTAAAAAAAAAAAAAAAAAAAAAAAAAAAAATAAGCATGCTTTATGCTAGTTATTTTAAGTGCAGCTCCTTCCTCAACCAAACAGGAAGCTGTCCCTGCAAGAGAATCAAGTGCTTTTGATCCTTTCAGCTTTTTTTTTTTAACTATTCTTCTCTAAATCTGAAGCATATCCATTCTCTTGTCTACTGTCATGAGTGCATTTATGTTAACAGAAAATGCTAAATTTAATGTTTCTAGAAAGTAACCTCTGTGGCCGGACATGGTGGCTAATGGCTGTAATCCTGGCACTTTGGGAGGCCGAGGCAGGTGGATCACTTGAGGCCAGCAGTTCGAGACCAGCCTGACCAACACAGTAAAACCCCCGTCTCTACTAAAAATAGAAAAAATTAGTTGGGCATGGTGGTGGGCACCTGTAATCTCAGCTACTTGGGAGGCTGAGGCAGGAGAATCACTTGAGCAAGAGGTGGAGGTCGCAGTGAGCCAAAATCAAGACACCGCACTCTATCCTGGATAACAGAGCGAGACTCCCTCAAAAAAAAAAAGCAACCTCTGTGCTTTGTGTAACTTTTGCGAAATTCCTGCCTTTGTCTTGAACAGTCTTCTACTTGTTACAAGATCTCCCTATCTTTTGGGTTTTATATTAGTTTTAATATAAAACTAATAGAGTTTTATATTATATGGCCCATTGACGTGGCTGTTAGCTGACCTCAGTTCCTTGCTGACTTGGCCAGAGCCTTCAGTTTCTTACCTCTAGTAAGAGGTAATGTGTCTCTCCCTAGACCGAGGCTGTGGCAGCTGGCTTCTCCCAGAGGGAATGATGTGTGAGAGAAGCAGGGAGAGTAAGAATCAGACAAAACTGCAGTCTTTTATACCCATCACTATTGCTGTATTCTGTTGGTCATACAGCCCAACCCTGGTATGATATGGGAGGCACTGACTCCATGGGGATGGGATATCTGGACGCCATCCTTTTTTTTTTTTTTTTTTTGAGACAGAGTCTCGCTCTGTTGCCCAGGCTGGAGTGCAGTGGCCGGATCTCAGCTCACTGCAAGCTCCGCCTCCCGGGTTTACGCCATTCTCCTGCCTCAACCTCCCAAGTAGTTGGGACTACAGGCACCTGCCACCTCGCACAGCTAGTTTTTTGTATTTTTTTTTTTAGTAGAGACATGGTTTCACCATGTTAGCCAGGATGGTCTCGATCTCCTGACCTCGTGATCCACCCGTCTCAGCCTCTCAAAGTGCTGGGATTATAGGCCTGAGCCACCGCGCCCGGCCCTGGGCGCCATCTTGAAGGCTAGCTGGGACAGATTATTTTTTGTGCGTGTGCCTACAAGAATTTTTTGGCCAGGCGTGGTGGCTCACGCCTGTAATCCCAACAGTGGGAGGCCAAGGCGGGTGGATCACAAGGTCAGGAGTTCAAGACAAGCCTGGCCAAGATGGCGAAACCCCACCTGTGCTAAAATACAAAAATTAGCCAGGCACAGTGGCCGGTGCCTGTAATCCCAACTGCTCGGGAGGCTAAGGCAGGAGAATTGCTTGAACTTGAGGGACAGAGGTTGCAGTGAGCCAAGATCAGTCTACTCACAGCACTCCAGCCTGGGCAGCAGAGTAAGACTCTGTCAAAAAAAAAAAAAAAAAAAAGAATTTTCTAAGCCAGCATTGAAGTTTATGCTGTAGAATATCCATCAAACTTTTTTTTTTTGAGTTGACTTTTTTTGTTTGTTTGTTGGTTTGTTTTTATACTTTAAGTTCTAGGGTACGTGTGCACAACATGCAGGTTTGTTACATATGTGTACATGTGCCATGTTGGTGTGCTGCACCCATTAACTCGTCATTTACATTAGGTATGTCTCCTAATGCTATCCCTCCCCTCCTCCCCCCACCCCACAACAGGCCCCGGTATGTGATGTTCCCCTTTCTGGGTCCAAGTGATCTCATTGNTC
>NW_016803195.1:795136-799076 GCF_001698545.2 Rhinopithecus bieti
CATGAAGGGCTGTTGAATTTTGTCAAAAGCCTTTTCTGCATCTATTGAGATAATCATGTGGTTTTTGTCTTTGGTTCTGTTTATATGCTGGATTACGTTTATTGATTTGCGTATGTTGAACCAGCCTTGCATCCCAGGGATGAAGCCCACTTGATCATGGTGGATAAGCTTTTTGATGTGCTGCTGGATTTGGTTTGCCAGTATTTTGTTGAGGATTTTTGCATCAATGTTCATCAGGGATATTGGTCTAAAATTCTCTTGTTTTGTTGTGTCTCTGCCAGGCTTTGGTATCAGGATGATGCTGGCCTCATAAAATGAGTTAGGGAGGATTCCTTCTTTTTCTATTGATTGGAATAATTTCAGAAGGAATGGTACCAGCTCCTTCTTGTACTTCTGGTAGAATTCGTCTGGTCCTGGACTTTTTTTGGTTGGTAGGCTATTAATTATTGCCTCAATTTCAGAGCTTGTTATTGGTCTATTCAGGGATTCAACTTCTTCCTGGTTTAGTCTTGGGAGAGTGCTGATTTCTTATTAAAGACCCAGATAGGGGTTAGAAGTTTGGATTCGGTTTTACATTTTCAGTATTTAGAGTCTTTTTCATCCTGTTCATTCTTATCTTTCCTTTGATTTTATTAGTAGCTCAGGACAAATGAGAATTTATAATTTTCCAGGGAGCTAAGGTTACTGTTGAGGAATATGGGTTTCAGAGACAAGAGTTTAGTCCTGAAGGCACTGGCTCATTGGTACTAAGCTTCAGGGGCTTGTTGTGTTGTTAGAGCTAATTGGATTTTACAAATAAGCCAAGATTATTAAAAAAAAAAAAATAGATCTAGAGAGTAACACTTTCTGTGCTAAATCCTTTGCATTTGGTAGGGATACTAGGCAGTATGCTATGTCCAAACTTCTAAAATCAGGTGGTGGTCTAACATTGAGGTGAAAATATCATGTTGGTATATACTGCCAACATCATGAAGAGATACAAAATACTATTTTCTAAGTCTGACTTTTACACTGATTTACTGATTTATCCCTCATCAATATTGGCCTAGTTTAAGAGACACTTGTTTGCCTGTACAGACCGGAAGGAAGCTTCAGTGAAGGCAAAAATCTATAATAGGAGCCAAACATTTGTTATTTAAATTCCATTTGGGGACAGGAAAATAGAGTATTATCAAATAATTATAAAGTCATCATTCTGTTAAATGAATCATATAGAAAAATGCAGTGACCTTTGAATATATATGTGTATATTTTGAAACAGAGTCTGGCTCTGTCACCTGGACTGGAGTGGCCTGATTTCAGCTCGCTGCAGCCTCCACCTCACGGGATTAAGCTATTCTCCCACCTCAGTCCTTAGAGTAGCTGGGACCACAGGTTTTGCCATGTTGCCCAGGCTGTTCTCAAACTCCTGAGCTCAAGCAATCCACGTATCTCAGCCTCTTGAAGTGCTAGGATTACAGGCGTGAGCCACCATGCCCAGCCTGCAGTGACCTTTGGTTGTCGTTGTTATACATTATCAAAACAAGCCCAAGTTACGAGAGTATTAAAGCAATACTTACGGTTTGTTAAAAATATTACAAATGGTCTCTGCATTTTAACTACTCATCTAAATCATTGTCCAGGAATATTTTCTGAATCTCTAATACAGGAAATGAGATTTATTAATACATATAACCCACTGAAAACGGGTGCAAACTTTCTTATCTGGTACTAAAGATGGAATCTTATGTTTTGGGCCCTTGTTTATACCCAGTTTATTCAATCAGTGAGTCAGCTAGCATTTACTGAATACGGTCATATGCGTTGCTTAATGATGGGGATATATTCTGAGAAATGCATCCCTGGGAAATTTTGTCATTGTGGAAACATCATAGAGTGTACTTACACAAACCTAGATGGTATAGCTTTCCATACACCTAGGCTATATGGTATAGCCTGTTACTCCTAGGCTATAAACTTCTACAGCATGTTACTATACTGGACACTGTAGGCAATTGTAACAGAGTGGTATTTGTGTGTCTGAACAACAGATAAACAACAAATAAAAGCTGGTACTTCTGTATAAGGCACTTACCATGAATGGAGCTTGCAGGACTGGAAGTAGCTCTGGGTGAGTCAGCAAGTGAATGGTGAGTGAATGTGAAAGCCCAGGACATTACTGTATATATACTACTATAGACTTACTAACTTATTAACACTGTACACTTAGCTATATTTTTTAAATTTTTCTCTTTTTTTTTTTTTTTACTTTTTTTTTCTTTTTTTGAGACAGGCTGTGTTGCTCAGGCTGGTCTTGAACTCCTGGGCTCAAGTGATCCTTCTACCTCAACCTCCTAAGTAGCTGGGATTACAGGTGTGTGCCACCACATCCAGCTTTTGAAAACTTTTCAAAGCTTTTGTAACACTCAGCTTAAAACACAAACACACTGTATAGCTATACAAAATATATTTTAACTCATTTATGCCTAGTGCTCCATTATTGGAATGCTAAGCTTGTGGGAGTTATTTATATCCTACTGCTTAAGGTCATTGCCAAGGTCTGATTTTTCACACAAAAAAATTCACAACTTCTGCTATAAATGGGTTAATATCCTTACTGTATATAAGCTTTTAAAAAATTGTTTTACTTTTAAACTTCTTTATTAAAAGCGAAGACACAGACACACATTAGCCCAGTCCTGAACTGGATCAGGATCTTCAGTGTCAGTGTCTTCCACCTCCACATCTTGGCCCACTGGAAGGTCTTCAGGGGCAGTAACATGCATGGATAACAATGCCTTCCTCTACCTACTGAAGGATCTACTGGAGGCTGTTTTACAGTTAACTTCTTTTTTACAGAAGGGAGTGCACTCTAAAATAATGAGAAAAAGCATAGTATAGTCCAGGCATGATAGTGTGTGCCTGTAGTCCCAACTACTCGGGAGGCTGAGGCAGGAGGATTGCTTGAACCCACGAGTTCAAGACCAGTCTGCGCAACATAGTGAGAGCCCCACCTCTAAAAATATGTATAAGAATAAAATTTTTTTTAAATGAAGCATAGTAAATTCATAAACCAATAACATAGTCACTTACTATCACTATGAAGTATTATGTACTGTATGTAATTGTACGTGCTGTGCATTTATACAGCTGGCAGCACAGTAGGTTTGTGTACACCAGCATCACCACAAACATTTGGGTAATGCATTCCATTGCCCTAAGGGGGCTACAGCATCACTAGGCATTAGGACTCTTGCAGCTCCATTGTTGTCTTCTGGTACTTCTGTCATATATGTGGTCTGCCTTGACCAAAATGTTGTTATGCAGTGCATGACTGTATCTACTATATGCCAAGTTCTAAATTGGATTCTGGGAAGCTGATTAAAGAGAACTAAATGTGTAGTCTATTGGAAGAGGGAAACAATTTTTTAAGTGAAATAGATGCTGATTTTTAACCTCTGTGGAGGCACTGAATTGATCATTGAAAGTTCTATTTTACTTATTGAAGGTATGGTAGCTTATAAAAATTACTTATAGTAAATGGACATGAAAAGGTCATTTGCTTACATCTCTAAATTCATTTCAATGGAAAATTAGTGGAAAAAATGTTTGCAGATACTCTTATGTTTGTTTGTTTGTTTCATAATAGATAATTGCCACTAAAATTGAAAAATGGCCAGGTTTGTTGGCTCACGCCTGTAATCCCAGCACTTCGGGAGGCCAAGTCGGGTGGATTACTTGAGCTCAGGAATTCAAGATTAGCCTGGCCAACATGGTAAAACCCCATCTTTACTAAAAATACAAAAAATTAGCCAGGTGTGGTGGTGCACACGCCTGTTGTCTCAGCTACTCTGGTGACTGAGGCATGAGAATCACATGAGCCCGGGCGGTGGAGGTTGCAGTGAGCTGAGATTGTGCCACTGCTCTCCAGCCTGGGCAACAGATGAGACTCTGTCTCAAA